>NW_020957136.1:14706-24471 GCF_003031625.1 Empidonax traillii | reverse complement strand
ATGGATAATGTGAGGCCATCAGTCCTCTGTAAACCTGGGAGAGACCACGGGCAATGAGGCTTCAGCCTCGGGATGGAGCTTTCCTTGGACAGGGGCAACGATGCCGATAAAATGAGAATTTCTTCAGGCTTTTCCCTTTTGCAGATGCCCCTCTGGGCTCCAGAAATGAGGCTGGGCCCAGCTGCCAGGGCTCTGCTGGAGCTGGGGGAGGTTCCTGTGCCCAGGGTGGGTGGTTGTGGGGAATAATCAGAGAGCTGAGCTCTCCACTCCCATCCAAAATGCAGAGTTGCCTCATTAGGTGTTTCAGGAGGTGAATTGCTCTGCTGGACGACTCGAATGACACATTTCAGGGCAGAGCTGAGCAGTTCCAAGCTGATTTTTGTACTGAAATACAAGCAGAATGGTCTTATTAAATGTTAGAGGATACAATTCACTAAGCTACAGAATTCTCATTTTCCCAGTCTTTGGTAAATCTTGTTTGGAAGCATTTTGGATTCTCCAGTGGTTGTCTCTAGAAAAGCTTTTTATTTTTGGCTACTAAGGAAATGTTCACAACATGAAGCCACTTAATTATTATTTTTGGTTTAAATTTCTGCATCTTCCAGCCTCCAGAATAACCCTTTCCTGCTGGTCTAATTAAACTGGAGCATTAAAGTCCCAGGGAGAGGAAGGTGGAGTTGGATTCTCCAGGCTGGGAATGTGACCCTTAACTTTGCTTTTGGTAGGACCAGCACTCCTAAATTTCTGCAGCTCCTCCTCCCCAGGGCCCTTGGGCTGGTTTGGTTGATCCTGGTCTACTTTGCCCTCATTTCTTTAGTTATTATTTATCCTTATTATGTGCTTATTGTTCTTTATATCCTTATTCTATCCTTGTTTATGTCCCAACTGTTGGAAATAAGACCTTTTCCAGAGCACTTCTATGACTTAATCTTTCCCAAAACCTTCTTACCTGGGTTATCCTGTCACTGCAGGTGGGATGGAGCCTAAACAATTTAACCTGTTAAAAAAAACAAAAACAACTTAAACCTGTTTAAACCTTAAACCTGGCTGACAGAACTCTAAAAATCTCTTTAGCTTTGGGACACCTGTCCCCAAAAAAGGTTCCTTCCATCCCCAATCATCCTGTGATTCCACTCCAAGTGTGGATGTTGAGCTTTGGGGTCACCTCTGAGTTCCCCCAGCAGCTCCTTTGCTTTTGCTGCTGATAATGATAATGAAGTGTCTGGGTCCAGAGTTCCTTTCAGAGGTGATGAAGCACAACTTTCACTGCCAGGAACTTTCACAGTGTCAGAATTTGCTGTTTTATTTGCTGTCCCTGCCCTGGGAAGGCTCTGCTGAACGAGGAGACCTTTCCTGCCGTCACCAAGAGGGAAAATCTCTGCCCATGAGTCTCAGGGAGCTGATTAGAAATGAGCATTTGGAGTGATCTCCCACTGCTCTGCTCTGCCCTGATGAGCCCAGAGATTGCAGGAGCTGCAGCAGCAACAACTCCTCAATTTGGTGACTTTTTAATAACAGCCTCGATTTCACTGACAGGCAGAGAGGCTCATGGAGCCTTGGTGGCTTCCCTGATGGAATATCCTGTCTGCAAAGCTAATCCCCCATCCCTCTTCCTTGCAGTTCTTTTTTAGACTGGGTAGAAGTGAAGGGAAAGGTGATGTGTGTGTGGAAAATGGGAACTTTTCAGGGTAGTGACTCTCACACAGAGACTGGCATCAGCTTCAAAGGGGTTTGAGTCTAATCCTCGTAATCACACCTGAATTCACACTAAAAAGCTTCCAAAACAATCAAGAGGAAAATACAGCTGTCATTTCCTTCAGATTTAAGTGTAGCTTGTGATATCCATTATTATCTCAATGTTCCTGGGAGCCTGTGTGTGTATATATACAGATTATATATATATGTATATATATATATTTAATTCTTCTATCACTAGACTACAATCAATGTGGTGATGAGCCCCAGCCCTCAGAGTTTCACACTTAAAAACCAGACTGTTGTCTCAAGGCCAGGTTGGGTGGTGCTTGGAGCAACCTGGTTTAGTGGAAGGTGTCCCAGTCTGTGATTCCATGATTGATAACCCACCTTTACCTCTTGCTAATTAAAAGGGGAGGCACCTCCTCAGAGCCTTTTGACTTGAGCCTTGTGTTTCTTTTTAAACTCAGATAAGTCTTGAGTCTTCAGCTCCTCTCTGCTCAGGATTTCTTGGGGGTTATCACGTTCTGGTGAACAAAACTCTACCAGATCCACTTGATCTGATCCCACCCGGCCCAGGTTAAGAAAACTCATCATTCTGTTAGATTTAAAAGGGGTTTTGCCTTCCCTTCCCAGCCCAGATCAGCCAGGAAGTGTTGCTGTATCCTGAATTTAGAATTCAGTTGTTTGTTTTGACATTGCCTGGCTCTCAGCTAATTTTGAGAGAACACAATCAAAGCTGAGAAACGATGGGGGGGGGAGGAAGGAGGAAGCATTTATATGCCAGGTCTTGATTAAAAAAGGCCTCCTCCAGAAAAAATATCTGCCTTCCTAAAAGACCTTTTTACAGGCAATCAAATGAGGTGGTTGCTGGCTGACAGGACCCAGAAACAAACACACACAGGTCAGCAGCTCTGGGTTGCTGGGACTGCTGGCACTGCAGCCAGAAACCTTTGTTTGATGGACAGCTTGTCAGAGAAGTTTTGTTGTAGAACAGCTCTGAAGAAATGCATTTTCCAAACATGAATTGCAGTGTGGTCTCTGAAATGAAAATATGGGGGGGGGGGGGGGGGATCATTTTTGGGGGCTCTGAATGAAATAGTGGGGAATGATTCTCTGATTCTGTGGTTCTATGAATACTGGGGGGGTTGTGGATCTGTAATTAAAATGCTCCATTGACTGAGATAAGAACTGTGATTGATCCAAAATGAATGTTCTGCAGTGAAATGTGAGATATAAAGAAGGGGCTTTCACCAGGAGGGTGGGCAGGCCCTGGCACAGGTTGGGCAGAGAAGCTGTGGCTGCCCCTGGATCCCTGGAAGTGTCCAAGGCCAGGTTGGAGCAGCCTGGGCTGGTGGAAGGTGTCCCTGCCCATGGCAGGGGGTGGAATTAATGACCATAATAATTTTAATCCTATTTTTCTGGTCCCAACCCTTGGGTTTTGTTCCCAGGTTTCTGGGGACATTAAGGGAGAGAGTGAGGAAAGAGAAGACTCTCTCAAGGCATCAGGAATTTATCTGAAATTCTGGAGTGGTTCAAATTACCCAAGAAATGGAGAGGGATGAAGGAATAGTGGTGGTGAGTGACTTATCACGGCAAAGGAGGGAGCAGAGCCTGTCCTGGTTTGCCTTTCAGGCTGTGCTTTATCTTCTGTTGGTATTAACTTGAAATATTCTCCTTGGAGTGTGTTTCCAAAACAGCAATGTCCAAGTGTCCTTGTAGGAAAGCACTCCAAGGCATGGACTTTTACATTATATCCCTCTTTTCTCCTTAGAGATAAATGCTAATAGCACAGGTTAAGCAGATTTATTTCTTTTGAATAATTTCTGATAATAGCAAAGTTTCCCCAAGGCCTGTGCTGTGTGGAGAAGCGATATCTCAATCCACAAACCAAATCACCAGATGGAAAGGAGCTGTTCAGATAAAAAGGAGACCAAACCGGGCCCTGCTCTTGCTCTTGGGTGGGGTACAGGGGGAAGGTGGAATGTGGGGATGCTCAGTGGCTGTCCCTGGGTGAGCTGCACAGTCAGTCAGTGGTCTCAGGGCTGAGGAGCAGGTGGTTTGATGCCCCTGGAAAAGGCACGTTGGCAACCAGGGGGGATTGATCACAGAATCCCAAAAAAACTGCTCCCTGATCAGCAGAACTTTATTTATGCATTTTAGTGAAGGTATCAGCATTCATTGGATACCAATTACATCACTTTGCTGCTAATTACCTCTCAAACCCCTCTTTGCTGGTTCTATCTCTCACCTCTCATGCTGATCCATCTGCAGGGGCAGCTCTTCCTTCCTTTTGAGTCTGGGGCCTGATGTGAGTTGGTGCTTGGGATCTCCCACTGCCAGAAACACCTTTTCCCCAGGTACTGCTCAGTCCTGCTGACTCCCCTCCTTGTCCAGACAGCCCATTCATCATGGGATTATCTTCCCTTTCCCTCAAGAGATCAGCCAAGCGTGCAACGTTCACAGTGCAATTGTTAATCACATCTGTCCAGCTCCTCATTAACAACTCAACCAGACTGCAGAGTGTGATCCAGATCTCGAGGGCCTCTCTGTCACTGCCATTTGTGTGTTCTCCACCTCTCACTGGGGTGTGGGACCCTCATCCCACTGGGTGTGATGACAAATGGCTCAGGGTTGATCATCCCTTTCCTCAGGGCTTTGTCTGCTCTGAGTCAGAAACTTCCACAGGGTCCCTCAACTAAAACATAATCCACAAATCCCACAGCAGTACAAAGTGCTCTGTGCTGTAGGAGTTGTCAGTAAGCAAAGGAGTTATTTCCAGGTTGCCTGTCTCAGAATCATCATCATCACCATGGAATGGTTTGGGTTGGAAGGGACCTTAAAGCTCACCCAGGGCTGGTCCCCCTTAACTCTCTGGAAACACTGAATATTTGGGCTTGCCAGAACCTTCCTCCCTGACCAGGATGGGTGTGAAAGGGGATTTGGGTAGCACAGGGGGGTCATCCCACCCTTCTCCCACTCATCTCCAGGGCTGTGGGGCCGGAGCTGGGCAGCGTGTTGGGGGCAGGGGGAGATTTTCTGCTCTCTGCCATCAGCTCTGCATCTCTGCAAGGTGCCAGACGACACAGGGCACGTCTTCCCAAGGTTAAAGATGAAAGGAACAATGCAAAGCAGGCACTTTAAAGGCTTCAAAAGGAGGGGAAGACAGTTGAGAGCTGAAGGTGTGACAGGCCCTGATCTGCTGCACAAAACGCTCCTGCCAGCAGCGAGCCAGGGTTTGAAACTTGGATTTACCAGCTGAAAGTTGTGTGTACAGCTGACAGCTCTGCTCTCTCCTGTTATTTTATGCTGTAATAAAAGTCCCTTCTCAGCTCTTTTTGTGGGAGTCTGAGCATCTCAACCGAGAGGTTGCAGGTGAATTGATCGGCTCTTGCTGTGCTGTCTGCAAACATGTCACAGCTCTGCTGGCTGGTGATTGATTCCTCCTCCTTCCTCCTCCTCCCTCCTGCCATTGAGGAAGGGTTTTTGTCACTGAAAGGGTGGCCAGTCGTTGGAACAGGCTGGCCAGGGCAGTGGTGGAGCCCCCTTTGCCTGGAGGGATGTGAAATCCTTGGGGATGTGGCACTTGGGGACAGGTTTAGTCGTGGCTTTGGCGGTGCTGGGGTTGCACTCAGTGGTCTGAGAGGGCTTTCCCAGCCTTGAGGATTCCATACACGGCTACAGAAAAGTGGAGGAAAGCTCACTGGGTGTGAGTTCTGCTCTTTGTCCCCTCTGAAGCCAATTTTCAACATCTTCCCACAGAAGATGAGCCCAAGGTTTGTGCCTCGTTAACCAGAAATGGTCGATGGCCCGGAGAGGTGGCTGGTTCTGTTCAACAGTCCCTGATTTTTGGTGATGACCTTGTTTCAAAGCCCTTCATCAGCTGAAGGCAATGAAATGGAGTTTCATTCCTTGTCTTTGGACACTTTTAACTTCTCCCTTTGTCCCTCTTGCACCCACCACTATCAGTGCTCTCCTGGACCAGCTCAGCTGCCTGGAGAGCCTGAGGACAGCTCTGAGGGCAGATGCACCCCCCTGTGCTCTAAATGTCAAATAAATAGCCTGAAAAAGTCACCTGAGATGATGCCAAGTGATTTGGAAGGGCTGGGGAAGTTTTGCCTGGCAGTAAATATCCCTCCAAGGGCTGTGGGATGGGGACTTTCTGCTCTGAGGGTGAGCAGAGGAGCCAGACCAGACTCAGATTTTGGGTTTAAATGGATCTGGCTTCCCAGAATTGCTAAAACTCCTGGAGAGGATTTCAGCAGAGGTGCAAGGAGGAGTCTGTAGGGACATTCCAGTGCTTGCTCTGCTGTTTGTTGTTGAGTTGGTGAGTTCAAAGAGCTCAGGCCAAGGATCACGTTTTCATTTAAACAGCACAGCAGGAACATCAGCGTGGGATGTTCCTTCAGCCAGCCGTGGGAGGCACCTTTGGGAACATCTCTAAAAGCAAAATCAACCTAGGAAGGGCATAATTCTTTGATAAAGACTCTTCTCAAATCCAATCTGGTTTGGGCAAGCTCTGCCTCAGCCTCACTCTGTGAAATTGGAAAGTATATTAATCCGAAATATATCTCTCTTTTTTGGCTCTGCAGGTCTCTCTTGGAAAATGCCCCTGGCTCTGTGGGTTTTGCTTTGCTGGGATTGGGGTTTCAGAGCAGAAATGGAGTGCTCTGAGGTGGGAGATGAGAAGTGATGTGGGTGTGTTCTGTCTTCTGCCCTCACAGAAAGGAGTCCAGGCTGGTTTGGTTAAAAGGCCCCTTCAGGAGACGTGTCAGGGACTGGTGGGCTGAGGGCTGGGTCTGCTTTGGACGTGCAGCTTTCAGGAATCCCAGAATCCCGCAGTGGGTTGGGTTGGAAGGGGCCTTAAAGCTGGACCAGTTCCAGGGACACCTTCCACGATCCCAGGCTGCTCCAAGCTGGCCTTGGACAATCCCAGGGATCCAGGGGCAGCCACAGCTTCTCTGGGTGACAGAGGACACTCCTGCCCTTCTCTGAATGTTGAAGCCTTAACAATTGCTTTGGCCTTTTCCTGCTGATCTGCATCGTGGTGGCACAAAAACACCAAAACCCTTTTCAAGGACATCCAAAGTTCCAGCTTTCAAAGCCAATTAAGACTGAACTGAAAAAAAAGCCCTTCTCAGGCCCGCTGTCCTTGAGGTGTCATTTTCCCTATGAAGAGGCCAGCTCAACAAAGCTATTTTTTTCTAGTTAACACCTCCACCACCTTCCTCTCTGCCCCTTCCTGCCCTTTGTGACTTGACTGACAATTTTTTGAAGAATTCATTCTTACACCTGGGAATGGTGCCAGGTTTGAGCAGGTTTTTTTTTTTGGGGGGCAGATGCTTCACACTGTCCATGTGTTTGTGCGACCTCATGCTGCTGATCACGGGTTCCTAATTTTCCCCTGGACTGTAAATTTAAAGAAAAACGAGTGGGAGGGGGAAAAAGACTTGAAATATATTTTAAAACCCATCCCAATCGTTGCTGCAGATAGGTGTAGATTATTAATGCTTATTTTAGGCCTGGTTTACTGCCCTTTCTCCTCATAAAGGCAGGATGGACCTTATCCTTAAATCTGATTTGTACAGTGCCTTGGGTTGTAAGACAGGAAAAGCACTTTCCAGAGTTTATTGTATTTTATGATTATATTTTGAGCTTCCCAAGGCTATGGAGTTGTGTAACCCTCTATCCAATAAGGTCAGGAATAATGGACAGGGCAAGAGCTGCCTAAATCCCTTCCTGTCCTACCCATTATTGAGTTACAGCACAGAAGGAGGGAGGGAAAAGGTGGGATTGAATCACCCCCTGACACTTTTGGGCCTCCACAGCTCCAGGCCCTCCCAAACTGGGTGAAGTTCAGGGGGTTTTTTGTGTCTTATTGCACCGTTTCAGCTCAGTGTTGACTGTGGAAATGAAGTTAAAGGCTCATCCCAGAAAAGCCTTCCAGGAGCTGTAAATGGAGGGAGGTGATGGGATCTGGGCTAAGTTCTCTCCCAGAAGGAAAGGTTGGGAGTGTGGGTGATGTTTGCCTGCAAAGAATGGAAAAAGACTCTTCCCTGATGGTTTTTTTGTGCCACAAACCCACAGCAAGATGGAAAAAAAAATGTGGGTTTGGATGATGGAATCCCAAAACTGCCTGGCTTGGAAGGGACACCTTCAGGTGGCTCCAAGCCCTGCCCAACCAAAAACACATTGGCCAAAATCCTGGGCTTTGCTGAAGAGCTTCAGCAACTGTGCTCTGGGTTTGTGTGAGGGGAACAAAAACTTCCCTGTGCAGAAATGCAGTAAAATTTCCTGCTGGAAATTCGCCTTTCTGTGACAGGAGGATTTTGGCTTAGTCGTGGGGTTAAATATAAATTAATCAGGAATAGTATTGAAGCTGCTCCATTTGTTTCAACAAATGCTGGATTGATTTAAGGAAGAAAAGAAGGGTTTTGGAAGGCCTGCCTTGTTGAAAAATGTTGGCCAGATAAACAGCAGCAATTAGCCCTTAATGAGGACAGAGAGTACGAACAGTCTGATTCTGAACCCCCGTGTTTATTTTCTGAGTAAAATCTGTTCCCATCAAACAAAACAGATCAAAAAAAATTAATCCGGGCAGGGATGAAAATATTTTTGCACTTCTTGCTCCTAAACTGAGTGAACAATTTCCATGTAAGTCCAACAGCACCCTGCACACCTTTGTGCTGAATTAATTGAAATTCTCATTTTCGCTCTAATGTCTCAGTGTTTTTATTGTCTGTATTTCGTGGAGGTGGTTGATGTTATTCCCTGGGCTGTTGGACAAGTGGAAACTGAGGCAGGGACCCCACTGGTAAGAGAGTGAGACATTTCTGACTGTTTTCAGCAGCTTTTACAGGGTGTTTGGTGTGAGGATCCACCCCCTGTTTGGATGTGCCACTCCAAGCTGGATGTGCAATTCAGTCCCATTCAGCTTAATTGTTATTACTGTTGAAATGAAGTCTGCAGAATGAAGGCAGTTGGCTGGAACTGGCCTAGAACAGAAATTGGAAGAGTCATCCAAATATTTCTCGGAGTTGATAAGAATTTGGCCTCGCTATAAGATGAAATTGCTCCTTAAACTGCAGCACAGAGAGCTGAGCTTAAAATAGCACAAGTTGTTTTCTCCAGCTGCTAAACTGCTGCTTAGTGGCCCAAATTATTCCCATTAAAGAAATATTCCTGTGACTGCATCGTGCCCTTAAATAAGTGTTTTCCTTTATGGGAAAACTCAGGTGAAGTGAGGAAACACCAACACAAAGAGAAGGGCTTGGAGTGTGTGGGCAGGAATTCTGCTTGGGAATGGTGGGGTGGGAAAATTCAGGGTAGAGGCAGCACCAGCATTTAGGAATGGGAGTAATTAATGACCATCACATGGTGAATTTTGCAAGTCTTTAAGCCTTTAATGAGGACTGGACAGCTCTGGGTGAGATGCTCGAGTTGTAAGAGGAGTCAGGGTGGTGCCAGGGCAGGTGATGGCTGTCAGTGAGCAGGAAGCCTCTCAGTGTCATTGAAAACTGGTTTAATTATCGCAAGAAACCTGCTCAGCTGAATGCAGCACTAAAAATTTAATTTGTCATCCTCAGCTGAGCAAAAAAGAGCTGCAAACAAACAGGAGTTCCTGAATGCAGGACCTGAAAGGAAGTCACTATTAGCAAATTAAAACAATTATGGGAGGGATGTTTGGCTTTATTTCTGGTGGGGAGTTTCTTCAGTTTGAATTTTACACCTGGCTGTCTTAAAGAAACAAAAAATCAAAACTCAACCAAAAAAAAACCCTCAAAACATCCAACACCCAATCCATCCAAGAGCTCAGAAAGTTCCTGTGTGTACAGGGACAAATCTCTGCTCAGTTCTGGAGGAGGAGCTGAAGTCAAGGTTAAAGGCTCATATTGATTTATTCAGAGCCTGCAGGAGCTGAAAGGAGCCTCTTCTGAGGTTCTGTCAGCAGGGACTTCATTGCTGGGGGATGGGAGTGGAAAGACTCCCTAAAAATGCATTTCCTTTGGAAGGTGCTGGGTTTTGCTGAAATGTCACCTAAACAGGTTGCTCTGGTGGAAGGAAGGAAGC
>NW_020957136.1:10959-14365 GCF_003031625.1 Empidonax traillii | reverse complement strand
ATTGATTTATTCAGAGCCTGCAGGAGCTGAAAGGAGCCTCTTCTGAGGTTCTGTCAGCAGGGACTTCATTGCTGGGGGATGGGAGTGGAAAGACTCCCTAAAAATGCATTTCCTTTGGAAGGTGCTGGGTTTTGCTGAAATGTCACCTAAACAGGTTGCTCTGGTGGAAGGAAGGAAGCTGAGGGAGGGGGGGGTTAGGGGGGATGTTGGGAAGGAATTCCTGGCTGGGAGGGTGGGGAGATTTCTTCGTGCTCTCCCTGAAGGGAGGCAGAAATCAATGGGACTCTTCATTTTGGGATTTCTGCTCTCTGGTATCTTTTAAGGCCCAGTTATGTGCTGAATTCTTCCCCTTCTCATCTTGTGGCTGGGAAGAAAGGCCCGAGATGTTACAAAACTATCAAAAAGTCATCATCAGACCCTTGGCCAAACGGCTTTGGAACCTCACCCCATAAACACAGGAAACTGAGTTTTCCAGATTGTCCCTGAACCTCGATCCAAGCCAAATCCAAATAGATTTCAATAAACCCTTCAATTTTACAAGGGGATAAAAACGATGAGGAAAAAAAAAATCACATCCAATTTGCTTATTTTTATCAGATGAGGTTCATTAAACCCACCCCACAACATCTAACGCCGTGAGAGGCTTTTAAACGGCTTTTATGCAGATTTTTGTGTGTTTTGAGCAAGGTTATGAAGAGAAATTCTGCAACCACATTAAACCTTGTTAGCAAACCATCTGCCCTGCATGCAGGAGTGGGGAGGGACCTCATTGCTCGTGGCTGAGCCTCTGCTGATCCCAAACCTGTTGGTTCAGGGAAGGTTCTTCTCGTGGAGAGCCGGGATGTGGCACCTCGAGGTGTTGGGGCTTGGGGACTTTTCTGCAGTCCTGGGCTCGATGTGGAAATAAATCCACGTGAATTTAACTTGTCCCAAGCCTCCTGTCTCTGGTTGCTGCTGGTTTTGCACCAGGTGGGGCCCTGACATTTAACTGAAACCAGAGAGTTGTCAGAGGCAGCTGCAATGAGAGGGAACAAAGGCTTTAATACAGAACCTGCAGCTTTTAGGCTTGCTGTGGTTAGATTTTGTTTTGTTTGTTTGTTTTTTTTTTCCCCTCATTGTCTCTCAGGAGCAATGGGAGGTTGCTGGTGACATTTTACATCCCTTTGAAAACAAACCTCCAAGGGTGACAATGAAGTCTGCTTGGGAATTGGCTGTTTTTTCTCTTTGCAACGTGAAAATTACCGAAGTTGAAGTTGTTTTTTGTTTTGTTTTGTTTTTTTTCATTATTATCTGTGAGTTTTTTCAGTGTGCTGTGCTTGCCATTGATTTTATTTGCTGCTCTTTGTTGAGGAGCTGGTACTTTCAAATTTGAAACCTGCCAAGACACGAATTCATCCTGGACAAAGGAGTTTGGGAACATCAGATGCCTGAGCCCCACTGGGGCCACGAGGGGTGAATAATTGAAAAGATCAAACCCCAGCCAGGCTGGGGAGGACTCTGCTTTGCTTTCCCCTGCCAGGCTGGTGACCTCTTTTAATGAAGTCCCTCCATCTGAAATGCTGCAAAAGGGAGTAACCTGAGCAGTAGCAGAGCCAGGAGGGTGGTTTTTAAAGCTCTCTGGTGGCCTCTGATCTTTAAATGCTTGGTCTGTTTGCTCAGGAGGTGGATCTTGGGCTGGGAATTCTTTGCTTTCCGATGGTTTCCCTCTTTGGGGGTACAAGAAGCCCCCAAATGCCCCACTGGCACAAGATGCTGCAGTGCTGAAAGCTGATAATGGCCAAGAGGTAGATCAAAAGGATCATTTCCCACCCAAATTGTGGTGATCTTCATGTCCTTGGTTGTCTTTCATGGAGGAATTTTGGCTGGGTGGTACTTGGAGACCCTGACTTTGGGGTGTATCTGAATTTTCACTAAAATGAAGGGGTATTTCAGTTTTAACATTTTAGCCTCTGGCCTTTCCCATCAGGGTGCTGGGGGGGCTCTGAACTCCTTAATAATCTTCAGGATGTTCTTTCAGGGAAGGAGAAAGTCGGAGGTGGAGGCCTGGACAGGAGACCTGCAGGGGGGAATGGTGTGATCCCAAATCCAGCTGGGCCCAGGCACCTCTATCTGGGATCCAAAGGGGGAGAATTTGGGTTTTCTCCTGCTGGTTCCTGTTGCAGCAGTGTCTGGGGGGTTGAAATGTGCTGGGAAGGGAATGTGGAGCAGAGCCAAGACCAGACAGGAACGGGGTGACAGAAGGTTTGGGGTGGAGGAACCAGAGATGTGACTTCACATGAGAGTGATAAAGTGATAAAGGCAATTTAAAGCAACCTGACTAATTAAAAACTCAAATCAAATCAAGGGTTTATAAATAATGTGATTTCGAGTCGTTTGCCTGCCAAATCCAAACTCTGGAGGCAGCTCAGGGAAGGACAGAGGATCCCAGCCCTGATGGAGCTCAGGAGCTGAAGGGCTGTGGAACGTTTTCCTGCAGCTCTGTGGTCTGGGGGATTTGGGGGCGCGGATTTTGAGGTGGGGGGCAGCGTTTGGGCACTTGGCCTTTGAAAATAGGCATCAGCCTGTGCAAAGAGTGCAAGGGAAGCAAAGATGTTCCCCAGTGACAGGGCAGCACCAGAGAGTGCCCTGGAAAAAACAACTGCCCTGCAGCAACATCGAATCCCGATGGATTTTCTGTGCAACTCCGAGGCAGCAAGAGAGAAAAACCAGTTAATTTCGGTGGGCACAGAGTGGTGCCCCATTCCTGCCACGAGGGGCTGGGTAGGACCACGAGGGTTCCCAAAACTGCCCCGTGAGAGAGCAAACCCTTCCTTTATTTTATGCTGAAATTGGGCTGCAAAGGGCCAGGAAAAACCCAGGGTGGGGGGGTTGTGTAGGGGAGTAAAAGCCTTTGTATCCTGCTGTTACATAAACCCAGGTTCTCTCCCTGTCCAAAATCAATTGTCCTGGGAGCAGCACTTTGTCACAAGCCATTACCCCATCTGCAGCAAATCACAGGCACTGCCACATCCCGGGGTACCCGCGGGGCTCCTGCTCCCCACAAACCTCCTGGGGCTCCCAGGGCACACAGGGCACGGGCCAAGGATCTCCAAAGGCTTTTCCAAAGGCAGGATGTCTGAAAAAGGAAATAGAGTCAAATAGGGAATGGGAATATCTGTTGGAAAGGCTGTTCTGTTTTCTCTCTGCTCTGGAGCCAGGCTGGGACAGCTGGGGGGGATTCACCTGGAGAAGAGAAGGATCCAGGGACACCTGAGAGCCCCTGGCAGGGCCTAAAGGGGCTCCAGGAGAGCTGGAGAGGGACTGGGGACAAGGCATGGAGGGACAGGACACAGGGAATGGCTTCCCACTGCCAGAGGGCAGGGACAGATGGGAGATTGGGAAGGAATTGCTGGCTGGGAGGGTGGGC
>NW_020957136.1:0-10501 GCF_003031625.1 Empidonax traillii | reverse complement strand
GGAGAGGGACTGGGGACAAGGCATGGAGGGACAGGACACAGGGAATGGCTTCCCACTGCCAGAGGGCAGGGACAGATGGGAGATTGGGAAGGAATTGCTGGCTGGGAGGGTGGGCAGGCCCTGGCACAGGTTGGGCAGAGAAGCTGTGGCTGCCCCTGGATCCCTGGGAGTGTCCAAGGCCAGGTTGGAGCCACCTGGGCTGGTGGAAGGTGTCCCTGCCCGTGGCAGGGGGTGGCACTGGAGGGGTTTAAGGTCCCTTCCAACCCAAACCATTCCAGGATTCTCTATGGATCGTGCAGAACACCAACAATCCTTAACTTTGGAAGCTGAAATATTTTCCTATCATTTATAGGGGAAGTAGAAAAACAGGATTAAAGAAGACACAACCACTCACACCCAGACCCAGCTGAAAAAGCTCATGAATGTTGTGTGGTTTTTAAAATGAGGAGGTGTTGCTGTGCTGGTGGAGGTGGGAGGAGGAACGTGGAAACCAGAGCTGGGGCCGAGGGGATGCCTGGGAAAGGTTTTGTCTTCTCATCATGTTTTGGAAAATGTAGTTGATAGGGCAAGTATTGACAGGCTGGGTTAGACCAGACGTGATGTCAGCCCAGCTTTGGAGTCCTTCCCAGGCAGCTCATCCCAACCAGGGATGGGGACTCCACCACTGCCCTGGGCAGTCTGTTCTGACGCCTGGCACCCTTTCTGGGGACAAATTTTTCCTGATATCCCACCAAAACCTCCCCTGGCACAGCCTGAGGCCGTTTTCTCCCGTGCAGAGAGGTGGAGAACCATGGGGGTGCTTTCCCCCTTTCCCCCTCTGCTCCTCATAAATGACCTTTCCCAGCTGAACCACTTAATCCATTAAGTGCTGCACTTCCAGCTGGTTTGGTCATTGTTTCCTGCAAACTTCCCTTCCCCTTGGCTTTCTCATTCCAGTTTTTCATGTCAATAGATTTTTGGCAGAACCCACAGAGTGCCCGTTCTGGCCATCCTGACAAGGACTTCAGGCAGCCTCTGCAAAGTCTCGCTCCTGTTTGCAGCCTCATGTGGGTTTTTATTCGATTAGGAGGCCTCATTTTAATTCAGATCCACCTCAGGAACACGTGGAACTTTGCAGTGACTTCATTTCTCGGTTCCCTCAGGGGGGCAGAGCGGTGGCACCGAAGGTCCTGCAGCAGCTGCCGTTCAGTTCTTGCAGGAAGGAGGTTTTTGGGGGCTCCTCTCCAGGCTGTGGGCTGTGGGGGGAGCAGGCTCTGTATTTGGTGAACATCAAATCTTCCCCTTGGGAGCTTTCCCTGCCTCCCAGTCCCTTTGTCAGGTTGTCATGGTCCATCAGCACCGATGAGCTCCCCACAGTTTGGTCATGGAGGGGGGAAACAGCAAATTCCATCATCCCTGAGCTAAATCCACAGCAGGGGAGGTGTGCCTTAAAACACACAGAGGGGGCATCAAACAACAAAACCTCCCAGCAGAGCTGTTCCACTGCACATCGAGGCAGAAATATTGAAATTGGAGGTGCCTGAGGTCTCATCACTGGCACAAAAAGGCTGAGGAATCGTTCCAGGCTGGCAGAGCTTCATCCCAGAGCTCCCAAACGCTGCTCATCCTCCCTGAGCAGGAGGAGCTGCCCTGCTTGGGGTTTGAGCAGCCCCAGAGTGCCCCTGCCATGAATTCCCTGCTGTGCCAGGGGCTGAATCCATTGCCAGGCTGTTCTCCAGGAAAGAGGAAAATTCACCACTGAGGTTTCACTGCAGATACAAATTTTGGCTTCTGTAAGGTTTTAGGGGTTTTTTTTTGCAACCTGTTTCTAGTGAAATAATCCCTCTGGGGTCAGCCTGGAGGGAAATACTGCTGAGCTTCAGGGGAGAGGAGGGTTAGATGGGATATTTGGGAATATTTCTCTACTGAAGGGGTTGTCCATTGGGAACCAAGGGGTTGATAGTGGGAAAATTCCTTCCTGGAAAGGGTTATCCAGCTGCCCAGGGCAGGGGTGGAATCCCCATCCCTGGAGGGATTTAAAAGCCCTGTGGACGTTGTGCTTAATTAAACTATTATTTTTCCTTTTGTGCCTTCAATTTGTGCTTTTCATCAATATTTCTGCTTCTCTCACTGACACTGGGAGTTGTAATAAATGCTGTTTTCTCTGGTAGCTCTCCCTGGAATCTGATATAACAAGTGGGAACAGTCTCAAATTGCTCCAGGAAAGGTTCAGGTTGAATATTAGGGAAAATTTCTCCCTGGAAAGTGTGGTCAGGCACTGGAAGGTGAAAAAAATCTGAAATCCCTGGGCTCCCCAGCAGGGCTGGCATTCCATGGAAGCATCCTGGAGTGGAGCAGCTGGCTCAGTTAGAGGGAAAGGGTTTGAACAACATTTCTCCCTCTCTCCCTTTGCACTGTTTGTTTCCATCAGGGTATGAAGAGCTTAATATAGAGCTGAAGTGGAGCTTCTCAAATGAAGGCCCAGCTGGCAAAATGTGTTGTCTGAAGCAAAATTTGCCCCATTTGGAATGAATATGTTAAAATCAAAACTTGCTGGTGTGTTTGCATGACAATATTTACAACTCAGTGCAAAATGAGTATTCTTATTTTAATATATTTAATTTTATGAAATACTTTAGTTAGAAGAAGCTGAATTTATAGGTCTTTTATTAATTTAATATATTTAATTTCATTAAATGCTTCCAGTTAGAAAAAGCAGAGTTTATAGCAGTGTGTGACTTCTGTCCAGCTGGGACTCTTCTGTGCACCCAGAAATTCGGTGTCTCCCCAAATCCCTGTCTCCTTCCAGCGTCTTTGAGCAGAGCCAAAACTCCACCACACCTATTGAAGAGAAATCACTGTGTTTTGGTAAAGCATGGCTTGGGGATGGAGTTTAATTTTACAATGTAATTATTTCAAATTAAGCCTTTGTGGATATTGGGAAGGAATTGCTGGCTGGGAGGGTGGGCAGGCCCTGGCACAGGTTGGGCAGAGAAGCTGTGGCTGCCCCTGGATCCCTGGAAGTGTCCAAGGCCAGGTTGGAGCAGCCTGGGATATGGAAGGTGTCCCTGCCCACGGCAGGGGGTGGAATGGGGTGGGATTAAAGGTCCCTTCCAACCCAAACCATTCCAGGATTCCATGCCCTGCCTGGCACAGGTGACTGTGCCATCCAGCCTCTTCTCCTCCCTGTGCCAAGGGGGGCAGGTCTGTGGCAGGGGGTGATTTTTGTTGGTTTATTTTTATGGAGAGAGGAGCTCTGTGGTTAAAACCAACCTCCCCCTGTTCAGGGCGATGGCTGAAAAACGTGCATTTTGGGTAAAGGTCGGATTTACTAAAGGTTTTGAGACCCAGTGTTAAGATTTTGGCCTTTTCCTCCCCTTTCTGGTGTGTGAGATCACCTGGAGCTGCAGTTGGTAGCACAGATCCAGCACTGGCAGGACTGTGGTCACTGTTTATCCAGCCCACACCACGAGATGGGGCTTATTTAGAAATTATTTCTGTCCAAGGGATCATTTGAAACCTGATTTTCATTGCAGTAGCAGGTTCAGTGAGAGTAGTTCATGTGGTGGTGTGTAATTTTGGAGTGAAGGAGGAGGTTTGTGCTGAAGGTGGGGATGGACCTTCCCTGAACCCCCTGTCCTTTCTGCAGCTTTGTGTTCCTGCTTTTCTGCAGTCAAACCGCTGCAAAGCTGAGCTTGGCCTGAGCCCAGACCTGCATTAGGTGAAAAGCCCTGGGAGGGCTGGGGGAGAGCAGCTCTGAGCTCGTGGGGAGCCACATCCACCTGCCAGGGCTGCCCAGAGCAGCAGCTCCCCGGGAGGGGCAGTGCCAGCTCCTAAATGGATCTGCTGCCGCCTCCAGAGCCCTTAAGTGCCTGTGAGGAGCTGAGCCAGGAGCTCTGGGGATGAGGAGCCTCTGCAGAGTCATCCCTGGCTGACCTCGTGTGGGCTCTGCTTTTGACTCTCGGGGTGGGGGAGAAAAAATGGTGCCTAATAGGAATAAAATAATTAGTTGGGTGTTTTGATTGCTTGTGGGTTTTTTTGTGGTGTTTTGTTTGTTTGTTTGGGAGGTTTGGTTTCAGTTTGTGGGTTTGGTTTGGTTTGATTTTGGGGTTTGTTTTTCTTTGGTTTTTTTTTGTTTGTTTTTTTTTTGTTTGTTTGTTTGTTTTGTTTTGTTTTGTTTTGTTTTGTTTTTTTGAGGAAGCTCAGTAAGCCCCAACTTTTGTAAAGGGAAGTGCTGTAATGGCAGGAAACCACTCCAAAACGCTTTCCAAAGAAATCAGTGACTTCAAACTTACTCGACAATGGGAAGCGAGCTCTTCTCGCTTTCATAAGACAAAGAACTGGCCTTCTCCAGTCACTGGGAAGATGAAACAGAACCTGCTCTCCTTTGTGCTCGCCCTGACCACACATTTCCTTTCTTTTTTTTTTTTGGGGTGGGCAGGCCCTGGCACAGGTTGGGCAGAGAAGCTGCCCCTGGATCCCTGGGAATGTCCAAGGCCAGGTTGGAGCCACCTGGGATAGTGGAAGGTGTCCCTGCCCATGGCAGGGGGTGGCACTGGATGGGATTTAAAGGTCCCTTCCCCCCCAAACCATTCCCTTTGGGTTCATTTTGGTTCCGTGTTAATTGGCAGATGACAAATGACCCTCCCTGCTGGGCCTCCCCTCGGAATGGAGATTAATCAGTTCAAGGCACAAACAGAACAATCAAAAATCAGTGCCTCTGCAGTCATTAGAGGGCAAGATTTCATTAATGTTAATAGCTGTGGAAATTAGGGGACTAATCAACCCTGGTGATCTCCAGGAGAAGCCACCTCGGGCTCTGCTTCCACGGCCCACGGGGATGGGGCCAAACATTTGGGTTACGTTCCTTGATGTCATTTTGGGATTGCTGCTCGTGGTGAGGGTGAAAATCAGACCTGTTGCTGATGTCTTATTTGTGTGCTTGGCAACAGCACGGAATCCTGGAGTCCTTAAGGCTGGAAAAGCCCTGCCAGCCCATGGAGCCCCCCCTGTGCCTGATGCCCACCTTGTCCCCCCGCCGTGCCCGTGTTCCTGCAGGAGAAACGGGAGCAGTGTGTGCTCCAGGGCTGCCTGTCCTGGCTCTGCTTCCCTGGGCATAAAGAGATTCATGTTTTTCCATAAAAGCAGCTTTCAGGCACTTCCATCTCGGTGAAATCGTTTTAGCAGCTCTTGTCTTGGGGTTGAAAGCCGTGAGCTGGTGGCCCTGAGGCACCACTGACAGGGTGAGCTCTGCCTTCCTCCCCCCCCAGACCTCCTCTATTCCTGTCATTTCCCTTTCCCTGCAGGTCAAACAGGACCTTGGAGCTGCTGGAAGTCTTAGCAGAGCATCCTAATTGCCCAGAAACAAGGAGTTTTGTGGGTGTGCTGCCACTGATCCGTCTGTTTGCTGCAGGCAGGAGTTATTTCATCCCTTCAGTCAGTTTGGACACCACAAACCTGCTCTCTGCCCTGTTCCCTGGTGGGAGTGGGGTGTTCAGAGCTTGTTTTTCCAGTGCTGAGGTGGCACAGGAGATCAGGAGTTCTCTGCCTGAGCCAAAAAATGACCAGGAATGGGATCAGTGGAAGCCTCAACCTCTCACAGGGTTCACCCACCCCACCTCCCTCATCAGGGAGGCTGCCCCCTCTTTTGATGTAAAAATGAAATGTGAGCTCCTTTAACTGTAGGAATTGCCCTTTATCCATCACCTGGTTTTTCCCATGGATGCAGGACCAAAGTAGGGAAAAGTAATTTCTCCACAAGATCGTTCCCCACCATCCTGCTGTTCTTTCAAAGGCAGACTCGGGCCATACTTATTTCTATTAATTTATATGAAATAACTGTCTTTGATAAACCTCAGCTGAGTGTTTGTTCATGCAAAGCATATCTGCACGTGGGCAATGAGCTGTCCTGAGCCTTCCCTCCAGGATTTGGGAATCCCCAGCTCCGTGGACAGAGCAGTTTCCAACACCTTCGGATAAAATGATCAATCTGGGCCTCTTTGGCCCGGGGAAACTGGGACTGGGAGCAACTGGAGCAACATACCGGAGTCTGTGGCACCAGGCTGGGGGTTCAGTGCTGGGAAAATCAGGCAAGATAATAAATCCCCCTCCCCTTCCTGTGCTGTGTGTGTTCTGCTGTCCTGGCAGTGCCCAGCTGAGCCGGTGCCCAGTGCTGGGCAAGCTCAGCTCTCAAACACAGACCTCAGGAGCTTCTCCCACTTTGGGGCTGTTTGGGAATTCTTTCCAGTTCTGCCCTCGACCATTTTGTCTTTCTGAGTGGAGGAAATCGCAGGGTCATGGGATGGTTTGGGTTGGGAAAAGCCCTCCAAGGGCATCGAGTCTACCCACCCCCAGCACTGCCCAGGCCACCACTGCCCCCTGTCCCCAAGTGCCACATCCACAGGGCTCTGAAATCCCTGCAGGGATGGGCACTCCCAGGACAAGGGAATGTTTCCAACATCCAACCCAAAAACCTCCCTTGGTGCAAATTCATTTCCCTGGGTAGGTCCCTGTGATCCCCAATTAATCAGATGCTCTGATTTCACTGGAATTAATCTTTCTGGATCAGTTGACAGGCTCCAATGTTTTTGCTTTCATGAGGCAGAAGGAAGGAAACCAAAGTCTTCTGCATGGTTACAATTGCCAAGGAAACCACTCCGCTGTTTCCACGGCTGGAATTTCATTTTTTCCCTTTGTGTGGCAGTTGGAGAAGTGTCTGATTACAGAGCAGGAACTCTCCCAGTCTCGCTTGTCAAAGTCTTCATCAATTTATATCAGTTTATCCACGAGTTTCTGCCACCCATCCTGGAGCTCGTTGGAGCTGCTGCTTTTCATTTCCAAAGCTGGGACACTTGGTGGGAGCCCCCAGTTACAGAATTGTCGGTATTCAGATTATTTTCCAGCCATCTCAGGTCTTTTCTAAAAATCACCTTTTAGCTAATTGTTCTCTTAGAGTCTTTATTTTAAAGCAGGTTGCCCTGAGGAATTTCTAGCGCTTGAAAGATTTCACCAGATCAAGCAGATTCTGGAAAATCGTGGGATTCTATTTTAAAAAAAAAACAGTGTTATTTGTGGAAAAGCAGATTTCTGAGCACAGGAGGGAGTTTAAAGGAGTTGTGGTATAAAAATATAAACAGCAGCTTTCCAGTTGTCCCGGTTAAACTTCAGGTCGCCCCACTTTTCTTGGGAATCTCTTATTTCCAGCCACCCTTAATATCCCAAAATGTATTTTGTTGAAATTTTCCTGGCTTAAAGGCTGAGGAAAACCGATGGGGTATTAAATACAACCACTTTTCAAAGCAAAGAAAACGGGACCAAGAGTTTGGCTGATGGGCTTTAGCACCAGAGTGAGTTTTGTGGGTGTGAGAGGCACCTTTTTGGGTGAAGAGCAGCCCAAGGGATCGTTCTGATCATTCCAAGGGGTTACATTTCACAGCAGGGAGGGCAGAGCTGGGCTGGGGACCTGATAGAACAACCTGACACTGTGGAAATGCCTGGGCCATTGAATTTTTTGCCTTCCTCATCTGTACCTACAAATCTGGGTATAAAACTTTCCCAGACTGGCACGAGTCCTCCCATGGTTTTGGGAATTCCTAGTGGGGGTTACAGTTTTCTCCCCTGTCAGACAAGGAGTAGAATCCCAGAATCATGGAAGGAATCCTGGTTTTATCCAGCACAAGGCAGTTTTTAAGAGCAGGTTTAGATCAGGCTCCATCACTGTCCCTTGGGGACGTGGGCTGGTGGTGACCACGGTGGTGTTGGGTTGTTGTTTGGACTCAGTGACCTGAGAGGGCTTTTCCAGCCTTGGCAATTCTGTGATTCTGCAAATCCTTTGGTGATTTGGAGGATTCTCGTGACATTTGGGGGGGAGAGTGAATGGGTGCCCAGCGTTTCCAGAAGAGACCTTGGAGACAGGGACGTGCCTGGGGGAGAGGAGGAGGAGGAAGGCAGGGCTGGCCACAGGCCATGGCACCATCCCATGGGCTCTGGAGGCTCTGGAACCACAGCTGGGGCTTCAGGAGAAACAGGGGAACTTCCCCCTGGATGGGAAATCCTGACTGGGGAGCAGGCACAGTGACCTGGAGGTAAATTAAACCTGAGTCCAAAACCAGCCCTGGGTGCAGGCTGCCCTCTCTGCCCTGATTAGCTGGCTTTGGGTTGGGTCTCCTGGGGGTTCCAGCTGTGTTTCAACTCACAGACTCCAAAACATAGCCCAGATCCAAGAGGCAGCTGCTCCCTGTGCTCCTTTGGGGTGCAGCCAGTCCCTTCCCCCAGGAGCTGGAGCTTGGGGCAGGTGGGTCTGGGATCTCAGCACTTCTCAAACGCAGCTCCTCTTTCACCCCCACGCCTGGCCACGTGTTGATGAGCCGTGCTTTGAATCAGCTCCTGATCTGTGATTTTTAATTCAGCCTGTAATGGCCTTTCAGAGGGGCTTTGTGTAGGAGAATATCATTCAGGCTAATTATCCCAGGGAAGTTTTCAGAGCACTCTGCTGGCAGCCCAGATATCATCTCCATTCTCCTCTCCCTGCTAATCACTCTGGAGGAGCCTTTCTCGCCCAGACCTTTCTGACCACGCTCAATTTTCCCGAAACAAACACTTCATCTCCAACTATCAGACAGCAAAATGCCTGAGAAATCACATTATATTCAGCAAAAAGCCTCGGAAAGCACAGATTGGCTCCTTCTTTCCCTCAGAGAATGGACAATAGAGGATTTCTGTATTGTTCATTTTTCTTCTGTCACAAAATCCCTCATCTTTTATTTTTCTCTCCTACATCCTGGACAGCCTCTAATCCTTTTCTGGAGCCTGGAGTAGGAGGTTATTTTTCAGTTTAAAATGAGACAGGGCTAAACCCCTCCAGCCTGCTGTGAACACCCTTGTCTGCCTTTCTTTGCTCTTTTAACTCATTCCCACAGTAACCCCAGAAATGCCATCGGCATGGTCAGGATCCTGGCCCTGGCTCCAGGGGCCATTTCCTGGGAATGCTGCCTCTGGTATTGCAGAACTAAAAGAAGTGAACATGAAAACTGTTTGAAAAGAGAGTGCAAGGAGCCCCCTTTGCCATGGGGGGAGGATAAACTGGGGATTTGTGGGGACACAATCCACACAAGTCCCACCAAGCTCCTTTTTCCCTTCTCGTCGTGCACGTGGAATTTTTGTTCTTCTCTAGGACGAGTATTCATGCTAAACTGTGATTGAAATATAGAGAGTATTATTTAGCACTTATTGGCTATTTGAAACACAGAAAATTTCATCATTCTTGTGGACTTCCAATCCCTGGAAGTGTCCAAGGCCAGGTTGGATGGACATGGAGCAACCTGGGCCAGTGGAAGGTGTCCCTGCCCAGGGCACTGGACGAGCTTTCAGGTCCTTCCAACCCAAACCATTCCATGATTCCATGCTCAGACCAGAATGCTCTGGCTTTGCTGAGCCCAGGACACCCTGCAGGGTCCCCCAGATGCCGCTGTGGGGACAAACCTTGACCCCCTGCCCAGCAGAGCAGGGCTGGGTGAGGTGACCGGGCCAGAGGAGAGGAGCTGTAGGTGGGAAGCTTTCCCAGCACCCTGAGCCATTTCTCTCAGCCCCCACGTGCACCAGCCTGTTTCCCCAGCAGATTCAGTGCAGCTGACCCAGGAGGGCTGCACAGGGAATGCAGGATTTCATTTGCAGTGTCAGCTCCAGTGACAGCTTCATCTGCCACGTTATGAATTGGCTGCAGCAGCTTCACCTGCCAGGATGTTTCACGGGCTGATTGTCTGACTCTCCCAAATGTTTAAACCAGCTCCTGTCCTCTAAATGAGTCTAATGTTGGGCTTTTCTCTTCTCTCACAAAGGCACAAAACTCAGTTCCATTTAATCACTCTGTGAGTTGCCCCTTGTTCTCCCATCCTGGTGATGATCCCTCTGGAAAGGAGCAGCTCCTGGCTGGAGAGGGAGCTTTGTTCTCTCTCTCTCCCTTGTTCTCTCCCCGCTGTTGTGGGTTCCTGAATCAGAAGGAATGAAAAAAGAAATGCAGAGAAGTTTGTCAGTGGAAGCACAAAGCCCTGAAGGAAATTAATTCCCCCTGTTAATGTGATTTGGGGGAGAACAGCAAAGCTGGCCCTGGGAACACAAGTGGTGGTGGAACCATTTCTGTGGCCCAACATCCATCCTTGGACAGCAACATCTCCCAGCTGGCTGTGCTGGGATTTCTTCAAGATTCTTCCTTCCATGAACCCTCAGCCTCTCCAAGCTCCAGCAGGAGCTGAGGGCACTTTGTTTCTTCTTGCTGAGTCTTTTCAGTGCTCGGAATTAAGAGCTAAAAGGACATTTCACTGATTCGTTTTCCCTCACCCCCCATTCCCTGGTTGTATCCCACTGATTTGCACCTTCCTCTTCCCCCCTGAAGGAAAATGGTCCCTCATCACCTAAAAATGACCCTTCCTGGTCATCAGGGGACTTTCTGCTCGTGCTGTGGGATGGATAAACTCACAAGACCATGGAATTATTTAGGCTGGAAAAGCCCTCCAAGTCCAGCTGT
>NW_020957135.1:46949-47942 GCF_003031625.1 Empidonax traillii | reverse complement strand
GGACCTGACTTTAGTCTTTCTTTCCTCTGAAATATCTTAGGGGCAGCCAGATCTTTCTGAGACCTCCTCTGTCCTTCAGCCTGGGCATTCACACGGCAAGAAGAGATGCTGATTTAAAAGAAAACAATGCCCTGCTTGGGGAAGCAGAGGGAGATCTGGCCTGGAATGAGAAACGAAAACGTGTTGTTGAGTAGAAAAAAGGCTGAGCAGCAGATTATTAGATTACAGTGTGGCTCTGGGAATGCAGATTACTTATAGAAGCAAGACCTAAGCTTGGTTCCCTGGCACAGGGAAACGTCATTTGCTCAGATTCTCCCTGCTCTTGTGCAGACAGGAGTGGGAATTTTTTTCTGTGCTTTGTGAGATTCATATCAGCAAAATGAATATTCAGTATTTCTGGGGTTCTTTGGAGAGCAGCTTCACTACTTGCCTTGTTCAGAATTAGTATGTTGAACACTTGTTTTTCTTGAGAAATAGGAAATATTTGTGCTCTCAAATCTGCACGGCTTTTACTTCTGTTTTAAGAGATCCCTTAATATTTATGTGGAGATTTTGTTATCACTGTGTTGGTGAAAACTCTCCCTTTTTTGCTCTCATGAACTTAGAAGCATTCCAGTTTTTCTAAGTGATGATAATTCCTCACAGTGTAAGAGTCAAGTGGATGTTTGAGAGGTTTGAAACCTTTTGTCTTGTGAGTCACTGTTTCACATAGAGAGCCTTAGGGGCTTCATTTTCAGACAAGCTGCAAAATGCACATTTTGATTTCTTCTATGCCACTTGTTGAAGCTGGAAATACTCTGCAGTGATAGCAGAAAGTCAGTAGGATGCTGCAGCTGAGCTAATGTCTGGGGGAGAAATGGAAACCTTTGCCTTTGCTGCCTTAGAACAGGGCTCAGACAGCAGCAGCCAGCATCAGAGTGCAATTCCAGCCTCAAATGTTCCTCTCCATATCCCCAAATCACTCCCCTTCCACCACAGAACAGTGGGTGGCTG
>NW_020957135.1:38829-40406 GCF_003031625.1 Empidonax traillii | reverse complement strand
TGCTCTCCAGAGCTCGACTGACTCCCTGCAGACTTTGCAGGGCAATCTGTGCTCGCAGCTGCATCCTGAGCCCGAGGTCAGTTTGGATCCCCGAGTGCTGATCCAGCCTGGGGACCCAGGGGATCCTGTGCCATTCCATCCGTGCTGCAGGAGTCACCTGCTGGCCTTGAGTCCCTGCAGAGGAACAAGTGCCATCTCTGTGTTTGGGAGCTGCCGAGGGTGGAGGGCGGAGCGGGCGATGGCGGAGCTGGGGGACCCCCGGCAGGCTGGAGGGGGGAGCACGGAGAGGGAGGAGCCCCGGGACCCCCGGGAACCTGAAACGGGGGGAGCGGAGAAGGGGAAGCCTGGAGAGTGAGGACCCCTGGGATCCCCGGGATAACGAGGTGGAGAACCTGGAGAGGGGGAATGTGTGGGAAGGCGGCACCCCAAAGGTGAGAGTCAGAGGAGAGGGGACCCTTGGAACCCTCACCATCCCAGAGAGGGGAGACCCTCTGAACCCCAGAGGGGAGAGATCAGAGACAAGGAATTCCTGGGAGAGGTTTTTTGTGCTAATCTTGATATTTTGGACTATTTTTAGCTGAATCTCAACTTTTTGCATTTTGGAGTCTTGCTATTTCTGAGGGATTTTTGCCTGAATCTTGGTGGTTTGGGTTTTTCTGGGCTGAATCTTGGTGTTTTGGAGGTCCCCCAGGACCCTGAATTTGGTAGATAGGGGACCTTTGGATTCCTGAGACCCTCAGCAGGCTGGAGAGGGCAGGGACCCCGTAGAGGGGAGACCCCAAATACACACGGGACTCCCAGCAGCCTGGACAGGGGGGACGTCCAGATTCACAAAGGGGAGAAACCAGAGAACTCCTGGCTGGGGTTTTTTGGCCTGAATCGTGATGTTTTGGAGGTTTTTCTGGTCCCAGGATGCCCGGTGAGTTCTAGAGGTGGACTTGGGCAGGAGGAACCCCCAAACCAAAGCGCTCAGCCCTTGTTTCCTCCCAGCAGGATTTGTCCTTCCCAAACCTTGGGCAGATGGAGGAGGAGGCTGTGAGGAAGACGAAGATGCCGTGGGCCCCCCAGGCAGGTGAGGGGGAAGTCAGTGCCCCTTTGGCCCTGTCTGGTGGTGCATCTGTTGAGCAGCCTCCCAGCAGGGAGAAGCCCTTCAGGTGCTTGGAATGTGGGAAGAGCTTCAGGTTGAGTGCTGACCTGATCCGACACCAGCACATCCACACTGGGGCACGACCCTACACGTGTGGGGAATGTGGGAAGAGCTTCACCCAGAACTCCACCCTGACCCGACACCAGCTCATCCACACTGGGGAACGGCCCTACAAGTGTTTGGAATGTTGGAAGAGGTTTCCGACCAGCTCCAATCTCGTCCAGCACCAGCGGATACACACAGGGGAGAGACCCTTCCACTGCACCGACTGTGGGAAGAGCTTCAACCTGAACTCCACCCTCGTCAGGCACCGGCGCATCCACACCGGGGAGAGGCCCTACAAGTGTGGGGAGTGTGGGAAGAGCTTCATCTGGAGCTCTGCCTTGAGGAAACACCGACGGACCCACCAGTAAGGGAAGCCCCTCGAGTG
>NW_020957135.1:29364-31981 GCF_003031625.1 Empidonax traillii | reverse complement strand
GGCAGTGTGTCAGTAATGCACGCTCGGTTCGTGGGTTACAGCAAATAACCAATAGTTTGAAAGTGATCACGCCCCGGGGGGCAGTGAAAGTGTATAAGAGGTTGGGTTATGTAAATAAAGCGGAACATTTGTGTAAATCATCCTGATTTGTGTGCAGTTTGTTCTGGAAGCTCCTCCGCCAACATCCACTTTATATCACAGCTGTCCCTTTGTTGTCACCAGTCCCCTGTGATGTCACTTGTTCCCAGTGATGTCACCGATGTCCCTGTGATGACACCTCTGTCCCCTGTGTTGTAACCCCTGTCCTCTGTGATAGCCCTGTGACATCACAGCTGTTCCTTTGTGGTCACCAATCCCCTGCTGTCCCTGTGATGTCACCAGTGTCACTGATGACATCACTGGTGTCTCTGCCATCTCACCCCTGTCCTTGTGAAGTCACCAATGTCCCCAGTGATGTCACTGATGTCCTTGGGAGATCACGGCTGCCCCTTTGTTCTCACCAGTCTTCTGTGAT
Source organism: Empidonax traillii (assembly GCF_003031625.1). Classification (NCBI taxonomy): domain Eukaryota; kingdom Metazoa; phylum Chordata; class Aves; order Passeriformes; family Tyrannidae; genus Empidonax; species Empidonax traillii. The sequence goes on along the minus strand of NW_020957135.1, from coordinate 31,467 downwards.
GTCACTGGTCCACAATGATGTCACTGCTGTCCCTGTAATGTCACCACTGTCCCCTGTGATGTCACCAATGTCCCCCGTGATATCACTGGTGTCTCTGTGTTGTTATCCAGGTCCCCTGTGATGTCGTTGATATCCCTGTGACATCACAGCTTTCCCTTTGTTGTCACCAGTCCCCAGTGATATTTCTGGTCCCCAATGATGCCATTGCTGTCTCTGTGATGTCACCACTGTCCCCAATGGTAGCACCATTGTCCTTGTGATGTCACTGATGTCCCTCTGACATCACGGTTTGCCCTTTGATGGCAACAGTCGCCTATGATTTCACAGGTTCCCCTGTGACGTTACCACTGTCCCCTGTGATGTCACCAGTGTCTTCAAAATTATCACTGGTGCTCTGTGTTGTCACCTCCACCCCCTGTGATGTCACCAATGTCCCCAATGATATCACTGTTGTCTCTGTGTTGTCACCTCCACCCCCTGTGATGTCACCAATGTCCCTGTGACATCACAGCTTTCCCATGTCTGTAAGCAGTACCCTGTGATGTCACTGGTCTCCAGTGATGTCACTGCTGTCCTGGTGATATCACCACTGTCCCCAGCAGTGCCACCATGTCCCTGTGATGTGACCAATGTCCCTGTGATGTCACTAGACACCTTTGATGTCATCACTGTCCCTCTGACATCATTGCTGTCCCTCTGTTGTTGCTTGGGTATCACTGGTCCCCGATGATGTCACTGGTATCTCTGTGATGTCACCACAGTCCCCTGTGATGTCACCAATGGCCCTGTGACATAACAGCTGTCCCTTTCTTGTCAGTAGTCCCCTGTGAGGTCACTGGTCCCCAGTGATGTCACGATGTCCCTGTGATGTCACCACTATCCCCTGGGATGTCACCAATGCCACTGATAATGTCACCGGTGTCTCTGTGTTGTCACACCTGGCCTTGTGATGGCACTGATGTTCCCTGTGATGTCACAGATGGCCCCGTTGATGTCACTGGTGTCTCCGTGGTGTTATCACTGTCCCCTGTGATGTCAACAATGTCCCCAATGATGTCACTACTGCCCTGTGATGTCACCACTGTCCCCTATGGTGTCACCAGTGTCCTCGATGATCTCACTGGTGTCTCTATGATGCCACCCTTGTCCTTGTGAAGTCACCAATGTCCCCAATGATGTCACCAGTGTCACTGTGATGTCACCAGTGTCACCCATGATGCCACTGCTGTCTTTGCGATGTCACCCCTGGCCTTGTGAAGTCACTGATATGCCCTGTGGTGTCACTGATGTCCCTGTGACATCACGGTTTTCCCGTTATTGTCACTACTCCCTTGTGATGTCACCAATGTCCCCAATGATGTCATTTGTGTCTCTATAATGTCAACCCTGTGTTTGTGAAGTCACTGATGTCCCTGTGACATCACGGCTGTCCCTTTATTGTCAACACCTCCCTGTGATGTCACTGGTCCCCAGTGACATCACCCATCTCACTGTGAAGTCACCGCTGTCCCCTGTGATGTCAGCAATGTCCCAGATGATGTCACTGGTGTCTCTGTGATGTCACCCCTGTCCTTGTGAAGTCACTGATGTCCCTTGTGATGTCACCCATGTCCCTGTGACAACAGGGCTTAGTCTGTGTTCTCATCAGTCCCCTATGATGTCACTGGTCCCCAGCGATATCACTGCGGTCTCTCTTATGCCACCACTGCTGTCAGCTGTGGCACCTTGTCCCTGTGATTTCTCCAATGTCCCTGTGATGTCACCAGTCCCCTGTGATGTCACCGTTGGCCCTTGTGTTGTCAACAATGTACCCACCGGTGGCATCATGTGCCTGTGATGTGACTGATGTCCCTGTAATGTCACCAGACCCCTGTGATTTCACCAATGTCCCTGTGACATCACGGCTGTCCCTTTCTTGTGACCAGTGCCCTGTGATGTCACTGACCCCAGTGATGTCACTCATGTCCCCCTGATGGCACCACTGTTCCCTGTGATGTCAGCAATGTTTCTGATGATGTCATTGATGTCACCAATGTCCCAGCCACGTCATCTTTGTGCTTGTGAAGTCACCCATGTCCCCTTTGATTTCACCCATGTCCATTT
>NW_020957135.1:22640-26350 GCF_003031625.1 Empidonax traillii | reverse complement strand
TGGCAGTCTTTTTTTTTTTTTTATGCACATCAAGGAAAAGGGGAAGTCACACAAACAGCCACAGAACTCACAGCGTGAGTTTCCTTGGGAAAAACCCCTTCTCTCCTCTTTCCCCTTCTTGGTGTGGGGGGAAAATCTCCATTTTGGGTTTCTCCTGCACCCCCGGGGACCCCCCATGGCAACCGCCATATCCAACAGCGCCCCCTGCTGGACAGCAGAGCACACTGCAGGCTCTGCTCCTCCAGTGATCCAACAGCGCCCCCTGCTGGCTGTGGTTCCAATTGCACCAAAAAAGTGAAAACTGATCTCTTTTTTTGTTTGAAGGGGACTTTTGGGTATAGGATTATTGTTTGGTTGTTTTCTTTGTATTCTTTCCTTGTTCTGCCAATACACATATATCCTTTAATAAAGAGTTGTTATTTTTTTTTTCCTTTCTCCACACTTTCTCAATCAGAGCCTCTTAATTTCGGATTTACAATTGCTTAGATGGAGGAGTTCTGATTTTTCTCAAAACTCATCCTCCTTAGTAAAACACTTCTGTCTCATTGAACTGAGACAGGTAGCCAAAAATCAGTACGGATGAAGACACCTCGCAGGTGCCTGCACAGAAAACTCTTGCTCCTTGTGTCATGCCAAGAGTCCTGCACCAACTGCATGAGATAGATGGTGTCGTGGTTTTGCCCAGCTGGCCAGCCCCTGGGGCTGAGGGTGGTTTTGTCCAGGTGGCTTTCTGGATAAGAAGCCAATCAAGCCTTTAGTAACACCTTTGCTAATTATATATTTAGGAAAACGGAAGAGAAGGTTGGTGGCGCAGTTTATATTAGTAGCAGTTGAAATTAGGTATCCATGTAGGAGTGGCAACAGGCCCAAGGTGGGAGCCAGACCCCCTCCTTCCCCAGCAGTGGTGTGGGGCCACGGGTGGCTCTAAAGCCCCCTTCTGTCACGTAAGAGAGTGGAGAAAAAAAAAAAACAACAAAACAACAACTTCAAAGGACTGACTGCTTGGATGAAAAAATGCTGCAGAAGAAATTCCACAAGAGATAACAAAGTGTCCAGGGTCAAAGCCTGCAGCTGGAGGAGAGAGATGAAAAGTTCCAAGAATGGGGGGGCTGTTTCTTCCCCCTTTCACTCTCTCAGCAGGGAAAAGACTGAAAAATAAATCCCTGCTACCTTTGGAAGATTGTTGGGGTGAGGAGACCCCCATGTGGCTCACAGAGGAGCTTGTGGATGTACCAGGAAGCCGAGACTTCATGAGAAGGACTGAAATGAGGCAGAGTCCTGTTGAAGATTTAGGACCCTGAGAGCTTACGCTAGAGTGAGAACGGCTCAGGTAAGCTTGGGATCCAAGTGAGGGATCCATGCTGCTGGTGCTGGAGATTTGTGACCCTGAGAGAACCTACACTGGAGCAAGAACGGCTTGGGTAAGATGTTGGGATCCAAGTAAGGGATCCATGCTAGATCCATGCCAGAGAGGTCTATTCAAGGACTGTTCTCCCGTGGGGAGGAACCTCCCCAGGGAACAGGGGTGGACTCCAAAGCCATTATCCCCTGTGACCCTGTGGGGAAGATCCATGGTAGGCAAGTGTCCCCTTCCAAGCCCATGGAAGACCCTCCAGGGCCTGGGTAACCCCCAGCCTCTGATCTTAGCCCAGGAGGGGGGTAGGCCCAGCCCTGCCTTGGGGCTGACATAGAAGAAAAAGAGAGAGATAAAGAGTTCCAGCTGTGACGAAAAGGAGTTGTCGTCCTGAGATAACAGAAGAAGAGCTTGAAAGTGTTGCAGTTATTGAAAAGATTTGGAGCTCCGAGAATGGAGAAAGAGACTGCTTCTCCTCCTTGGACTGATAGAAAGGGGGGGAGAGGTATTTCTATAAATATATAATACTTTTACTTGAGTAGAATTGTTGTAGATGTAGTTCTTTAGTTTTATTTTTCTAGTAATAAATGTTCATTTTATTTTCCCAAATCAGGTCTTTTTTGTCTGCATAAACCTTCTCTCAACTTACAGTAATTGGGCGTGGGGTGAGAGCAAATTGAGCCAGAGCAAAACCACAAAATGTTGCCTTAAGAGACCATGGGGAAAAAGACTCCAGGCCAATTTAGGGAGGAGATAAGATAAAGAGACCTGGTCCTTTAATGAGTTGTTAGGCCTAGAGGAACACATACCATGTGTGCCCCCCCAGACAGGGGTTCTATGATTTTGTAATAAGGTCCATCCAATCCCAGGTTTATGCAGCCCTGGTTCTGCCCCATTCTGCCCCCTGACACACCCCTTCAGGAACTGGGTTTGGTGTCTTTGGGACCCCTTCTTCCTCATCTTCATCTTCACAGCACACACAATCCTGGGAGTTCCTAAAGAGTTCTGCCTAGAAGGTCACTGTATCTGTGTGATATCTTCTGGTCCAGGCCTTGGGATGTTTTTCTACAATTCTACCTTGAAAAGAAGACTAAAAACAGAGTTTAGAGGGATTAATATGGAATGGGGTAGTAGGGTTGGGTATGTGTAACTGCTCTGTTAAAGGTAAGGGATATAATACAGCTACATTAAAATATATTCCCTACACAACTAGTTCTAAAATCTACAAAAGTTAAAAAAACCCTAAATGATCTGAGACATCAGAATTGACTGTGGTGTGAGTGTTATTGTGAATCTATAATTCAGCCACAGTTCATTTGTAGTAAATGCTACTGAATTCCTTGATAACTGTTAAGTTGGTCAATGATTAAATGTTACTAATGTCTTTTGCCCCCTTTTCTTTGGATCCAGACCCTTTGCACCCTGACCCTGTTACATCCCAAGGCTCTGTGGAAATCATTCCCTTTCATAAAAAACTAGCTATTTTTGGGAGCTGCTCTTTGAAATTTTCCTCTTTAGCAAAACTACAATAAAACTCCAATTAGTTGTGAAGACATTAAGACATAAAGACAATAAAAAAAAGAAATATAATTTGTTTGTCTGTATTTTAATGAGCCCCACGGTGTGTTTAGAGACAAGTCCATCATCCTGAGGTACTGAGAGAAGATTGAAGAAGTTGCTCAAGAAGTCAGAAGCCAAATCCCAGACCCTGAGGTGTCCCCATACTACTGCCTGGGTGTGGGTGTGAACTGACTCTGGTGTGAGTGTTGTTCTTGGGAATCTATAATTCAGTCCCTGTTCAATTGTAGTAAATGCTACTGAATCCCTGTTAAAGGGAATGTTGAAAATGTTGGAAGTTGGTCAATGATTAGGTGCTACTAATCTCTTTTGCCCCCTTTACTTTGTGTCCAAATCCTTTGCACCCTGAGCCTTTTGCATCCCAAGGCTCTGTAGAAATCATTCCCTGTCACAGAAAAATTATATTTTTGTGACTTCCACTTTAAAATCTTCCTTATTAGCTAAACCACAAAACAACTCCAATTAGCTGTAGGAATCTTGAAGACATAAAGACAATTAAAAGAAGGGAAATAATTTGTTTTTCTCTATTTTAATGAGCCCCACAGTGTGTTCAGAGACAAGTCCATCATCCTGAGGTACTGAGAGAAGCTTGAAGAAGCTGCTCAAGAAGTCAGAAGCCAAACTCCCAGTCCCTTGAAGCATTGCTGGGCCCCACTGAGGGCAGGCACTGACAAAGCCTCCCCAGGGACTCCTGAGAGCAGATCCTTGCAGGCCAGGAGTGCAGGCAGACAAAGGAAAGTGTCTTGTGGTGGCCTGAGGGGCAGAGGCAGCTGCCAGA
>NW_020957135.1:16901-20418 GCF_003031625.1 Empidonax traillii | reverse complement strand
GCAAGGCCCAAAGGCACCCAGGCCTTTGTGCCCTTGGCTCTGGCAGCTGCCTCTGCCCCTCAGGCCACCACAAGACACTTTCCTTGGTCTGCCTGCACTCCTGGCCTGCAAGGATCTGCTCTCAGGAGTCCCTGGGGAGGCTTTGTCAGGGCCTGCCCTCAGTGGGGCCCAGCAATGCTTCAAGGGACTTGGGCTTTGGTTTCTGACTTCTTGAGCAGCTTCTTCAATCTTCTCTCAGTACCTCAGGATGATGGACTTGTCTCTGAACACACTGTGGGACTCATTAAAATAGAGAAAAACAAATTTTTTCACTTCTTTTAATTGTCTTTATGTCTTCAAGATTCATACAGCTAATTGGAATTGTTTTGCAGTTTAGCTAATGAGGGAGATTTTAAAGGGCAAGTCACAAAAATATAATTTTTCTGTGACAGGGAATGATTTCTACAGAGCCTTGGGATGCAAAAGGGTCAGGGTGCAAAGGATTTGGACACAAAGTTAAGGGGGCAAAAGAGATTAGTAGTATGTAATCATTGACCAACTTTCAACATTTTCAACATTCCCTTTTCACAGGGATTCAGTAGCATTTACTACAATTGAACAGGGACTGAATTATAGATTCCCAATAACAACACTCACATCACAGTCAGTTCACACCCACACCCAGGCAGAGATGTGTGGACACATCAGGATCTGGGGTTTGGCTTCTGACTTCTTGAGCAACTTCTTCGATCTTCTCTCAGTACCTCAGGATCATGGACTCTGCTGCAAATACTCCGTGGGACTCATTAAAATCCAGAAATCCCTCAGGATCTCTTTGTTTTCCTTTAATTGTCTTCATGGCAATTTCAGAACATGTCTTCAAAGTTTGTACTGTTTGGGTTTTTTAAAGTCAAGGATGGATATTTTTTCATTCAGAGGAGAGGTGATAGAGGTGTTCTCCAAGTGATCTTGATGATGAGTGTCTCCTCAGGAGATCCAGACTGACCCTGTATGATCACCCTTGCTCCTCACCCCCCAACCTCACCAGTTCTGAGATGGCCCATCTTGAACTGACATCACCCTTCTTGCATTAGACTTTGAGTTCTGCAGCTGGATGTTCCAGCCCCACAGAACCACCTCCCACCTTCTCTCCTTTGAGCTCTGCTTGTACACAGGCCCAGGAAAGTTTTTTCTCTTTCTAAGAAAAGAAAAGAAATGTAAAGCTTGAACAACCTCCCTAAACATGAAAACTCCTGTAAGCACATACTCAGTACAAGCTGCCCCTGGTGGTGTCACCTTTCTCTCAGGGACAACGTTATCAGAAAGGTTTTTCACAGGTCCATACAAAAGCATTGATACAGGAGCTTGCTAAGGAGACAATCAGACTCCTGAAGACAAAAAAGCTTTCACCTCCCTTCCCACATGCCCAGGGGAGAGGGATCTGAATGGAGAAAGAGGAAGGAGAGGAGAAAACTGGGAAGGGCCTTTGTCTTGGCAGTCTGTGTGAGAAGATGACCCTGGAGATAGTCAGCGTGTCAGGACAGGTGTGAGGATATGAGGGATTAGGGAAACTCAATAGCCCAGATAACAGGCAGAACAGTGGTGCTGAAGCTCCAGGGGAAGAGAGAGACTCCTTTGGAATGTCCCTTTGGAAAGGCCCTGGCATTGGTAGAGCTCTGCTGGGAGTGAAGACAAACCAAGGTGTCACCATCTGGGACAGGGGCCAAAGCTCAGCCCAGGGAAGCACAGGCTGCACAAGGTGCCTTTGGGGAGCAGTGAGACAGGGAAGGGCTCCAGGGGGTGACGTGTCTGGCACTGAAAGAGAAGAGCAGTAGCAGGGACTGTCCAAGGATAAATCAGGCCCCACCAGCCTGGTCACCTTCAGGATGAAGTAACTGCCCTGGTGTACAGGGGAGGGCAGGGGATGTGTTTGAGCTCCACTTCAGCTCAACTCTTGGCCTGGATTTCCTCAATGCTCTTCCGGCCCAGTGAGGCCATCCCAGCCTGGATGGGCAGACAAAGAGAGGGGCAAAGGCCCAGCTGGGTGAGGAGGCTGAGAGAGCAGAGGGGAAGGGCTCTCACCCTCCCTGCAGGGCACGGGGACATCCTGGGGCGTTGTGAGGCAGGACAAGGGACTGTCCTGGGACCTGGGCACTTGAACAGCTGTGCCATTGCCCAGAGCAGGCAGCTCGGCCCTGGTTGTTGATGGCTCTGAACTGGGAGGACCATTGCTGGAGCTCAGGGAAGCCCTTCAGCAGAACCCTGGCTGGTCCCAAAGCATCCTGTCAGGAGCTTCATGGGAGAGAAGGACAAAGGCCAGGGCAGGCACCTGGGACAGAGGGACACCCTGCAGGGGCAGGGACTGCCTGACTGGGCAGGAGAGCTGTGGAAATGGTTGTGCTGGTGGGCAGGGAGCAAACCGTGATCCAGCAGAGATCCACACAGGCCAGTGGGAGCCGGGGGCAAAGGCAGCCAGCATGTCCTGCAGGGTTTGACCAGGATCCTCCTCAAAGGAGTGAGGGAAGCGAGTGTGTCCCTGCTCATCACCCCTCAGACCTCCTGCCCACTGTTTGGTCCTTTTAGGGCCCTTGGTTCAGGTGTGCTGGGCCTGGCTGGCAGAGGGTTCTCTTCCACTGGAGCAGCCCTTCTGGTTCCTGTGGAATAGGGACTGCACACCATCGAGCTCTGCTCTGCTTCTCACTCCTCTTCCTCCCAGTGAGTTCCTGGGTGTGTACAAGAAGCTTTGGGGGCAGAGGGGTGTGTTGGGACAGAGCCAGGACAGCCAACCTCACCTGACCACCAGAGATTTGTACAATCCCATACAAGGGATCATCTGCAGAACCTGCTGTGGGACACGGAGCCTAAAGAACATCATCCAGCACCATCTCCAAGTGCTTCCTGAAGCCTTCAGTGACGGGCACTGCACCACATGCCTTGGGTGTCAGGAATGAGTGGTTTGGGTGGTTTAAGGAATTATTGGCAAGAGAATTGTCAAAAAGCAAGTTTTAACATAAATACGTGAAAGTGCGACGAAGCAGAGTTGGCTGACAAGGTTCACTCTATTTCTTACTGCATGGATGAAGCAAACACAGGAAAATCAGATTAGAGTCAGTTTAGAATGATTTCCAAAGAGATCAGAGATGCAGAAGGCTCAAGGCATAAAGGTGTAAAAGGAGGCAAAATGGGATAAGTAGCACCTAATGATTGACCAATTTAATCCTTATAAAGGGATTCAATAGGATTTGGTACAGTCATAACAGTGACAATTATTGATTCACTGTAACAACATTCGGTCACCGAGCTGCATGCATGAGAGACGCTGCCACGCCGATCTGTGCAGTTGACGTCGTGGAGAAGGCGTCAGGAGCTCTGTTTTGACGTCGGAGCAGCGGAGCGGTTGGCGGATGGGCCGTGGCCGTGCAGAGGGGTGGCCGGACCGTGGGGCTGGGCCGGGCTGGGTCGGATCGGGCGGAAGCAGAGGAGGGAAGCTGGATGGACCTGGGGGTTCTCCAGGCTGAGGGGGGGGTGTGGGTGGGCA
>NW_020957135.1:13899-15969 GCF_003031625.1 Empidonax traillii | reverse complement strand
GAAAAGTGGGAAGAGAAGGGCTTGTCCAAACTATTTCAGTGGGGAGAGGCCTGTATGTCATTATGAGGTTACGAGCTGTGCTGGTGGTGGTATTTGCCTCCGGGAAGGTCTCCCATGTCAGACAGGTCAAAACTGAAGGGGCAGATAGGATAAAATGTGGCCATGGGCAGGATGGGCTCACCAGCCTTCAGCAGTCATCCTAGGAGAAGGACAATTCTAATTTCAAACCCAGGTAGATGGAGCTCGCTTAGCCCTGTAAGGCCATCCATCCAAGAGATGGATACTCTAATTCAAACCTACGTCTTGAGGACCTCGCTATCACCATCCAAACTTTCCTGGCCCTGGCAGATGAACCTCAGGAGTAAAGGGTGGGGCCATTTCTGTGCAAACTTAGCCTCACCTAAAAAATCCACTGCACAGGCTCGAAGGTTAAACCCACACTTGTAAAGCCCTGCAGCGACAGGTGAGGGACGAAACGGCAGGTGATAAAGGTGCACTGGAAGCCGCAGACCCAACCCTGCATGCAGGTGGTTCAGGACATTGGATGCCTGAGACTGACCCCAGAGATGAGCTTGTGCAAGAGGAAGCTTATGGAGAGAGACCTATGCTGGAGCAGAATGGCTCGGGTAGGATGTTGGGAACCAAATGAGGGATCCATGTTGGATCTATGTCGGAGAAGTCTATCAAGGACTGTTCTCCTGTAGAAAGGGACCCCACAGGGAACAGGGGTGGACTCAAAAGCCATTATCCCCTGTGACTCTGTGGGGAAGATCCATGGTAGGCAAGTGTCCCCTTGCAGTCCATGGAAGAGAAAACCTTCAGGGCTTGGGTAACCCCTCAGCCTCCGGTCTTAGCCCAGGAGGGGGGTAGGCCCAGCCCTGAGGCCGACATAGAAGAGACAGAGAAACAGTTCCAGCTGCAATGAATTGGAGTTGTCAACCTAAAGATAATAGAAGAAGAACTTTTGAGTGCTGCAAAGTTATCTAAAAGATCTGGAGCTCCAGAAAGACTACTTCTCCTCCTGAATTGATACAAATGGGGGAGGGATATTTCTGTAACTACATAGCATTTTTACCTAATCAGAATTCTTGTAGATATACTTCTTTAGTTTTTATCTTGCTAGTAATAAATCCTGATATGATTCTCCCCAATCAGGTCTCTTTTGATAGAGGGGGGTGAGAAAAAATGGACAGAGAGAAAACCCACAACATTTTTGGTGGAGAATGCGGGCATAGACTGCTTAGACACTGGAAAGAAGGCACTGAAGGGTCTTTCTATTTTTTTAAATACTAAGAGAGCACAGTTCATGATTTTTACATGTCTGGGTAATATTCAGTGGGTGGACACTTTAAAGAAGAAAGATACAAATTATTATATCATTGCACAGAAAATTATTGCAAGAAGAACCAGAAGACCTTCACGGAAAACCTGAGCAGGAAGTCTGGGCCATTAAGGAATCCTCTTCTGAACACTTCTCACCAGAAAAAAGTCACTTTATTGATGCTGAAAAGAATCCAGTCATCATTTTCTTTATGGCATCCCTGAGCTCCTGGTTCCTCAGGCTGTAGATGAGGGGGTTCAGGGCTGGAGACACCACCGAGTACAGAACTGACAAAGCCAGATCCAGGGATGGGGAGGAGATGGAGGGAGGTTTGAAGTTGCATACTGTGCCAGTGCTGATAAACAGAGTAACAACAATCAGGTGAGGGAGGCACGTGGAAAAGGCTTTGTGGCGTCCCTGCTCAGAGGGGATCCTCAGCACAGCCCTGAAGATCTGCACATAGGAGAAAACTATGAAAATGAAACAGCCAAATGCTACATAGACACTAACCACAATGAGCCCAATTTCCCTGAGGTAGCCTGAGTGTGAGCAGGAGAGCCTGAGGATGTGAGGGATTTCACAGAAGAACTGGCCCAGGGCATTGCCCTGGCACAGGGGCAGGGAAAATGTATTGGCTGTGTGCAGCAGAGCATGGAGAAACCCAGAGGCCCAGGCAGCTGCTGCCATGTGGGCACAAGCTCTGCTGCCCAGGAGGGTCCCGTAGTGCAGGGGTTTGCAGATGGCAACGT
>NW_020957135.1:9491-11369 GCF_003031625.1 Empidonax traillii | reverse complement strand
TCAGCCCTGCTGGGCTGTGCAGAGGAGCTGCTCAGCAGCAGAGCTGTGTCTTTGAAGCTGTTCTTGGTTGCCAGGAGCTCCCTGTGTGCCAGGAGCCCAGCCCAGCTCAGCAGCACAGCAACAGCCCCAGGCATTTCATCAGCCTCGGGGGCTTTGGGGATGAGTCCCTGAACATCAGACCCTGAGGAGGAACCTCTTGAGGAACCAAAGTGAGATTCAAACTGTAAAGTTTTTTGTAGTGTAATGGGTCCCACTGAGGGATGCAACTGAGAAAACATCTTGTTAGAGCACAAAGCTGGAAACTGTGATGACAGGTGAGAGAATCACAAAATCATCAAGGTTGGAAGAGACCTTTAATATCTTTTTGTCCAACTGTCAACCAGAACCACCATAATCATTCTTAAACCATATACAGATGCTATCTGAATGCTTCCAGAGACTCAATGACTTTTCCAGGAATCTTTTTCAAGTGCCTAAACATTTAGTGAAAATGAATCCAGAGGCTCAAGATACACTGTTTCTAAAAATGGCACTAAAACAATCAAAGATTGTCAAGAAATATTTAGGTCCCTCAAAGATCCCACTTCAATGGACATGGTTAAGGTGTCTCCCAGTGTAGGATCCAACACTTCCAACAAATCCCTACTAACTGAAATCCTGGCAGTGCAACAACAACAGAAGGAGGCTCCGTGTCACCACTGCTGGAAAATACATTTTAACTGGGACTGCTTCATCTAATAACACAGGGTTAACAGTTATCCCACAATCAGTGACTGTAGACAACCCTAAGGCATTAGAAGTGACTGTAAAAGCTCTATTTCCACCCGTGGAGCCACACACAGAAACACCCATTGCCAATTTAACCCCCATTGCTGTAGGGGGGGACACTTTGGACTCTGTGCTGATGGTCCAGTGGTCACAGTCCGTTTTACTCCATCAGCCAATGTGAACCTGCAGGGTATTTTTTCCCAACACTGACCAATGTGCTCCAGTTCCAGGTCTTACAGACACAGGAGCAGACGTCACAATCTTTACAGAGAGCGACTGGCCGAAGGAATGGAGCACTACGGAGCCCTGCATCGACATCAAAGGGGTAGGAGGAGCCCAGACACCGCTCCAAAGTGTCTCCACTTTACTGATTGAAGGACCAGAAGGTAAAACTGCCTCAGCAAAACCCTATGTCCTTAATATCCCAATGACACTCTGGGGCAGAGATATGATAGGACAATGGGGAGTCCAACTAACTACCTCAAATTTAGTTTAAAGGCCACTGGTGAGCCACAATCTCCTGCCCTCACATGGCTCTCTGACCAGCCAATCTGGGTGTCCCAGTGGCCCCTAAAGGGAGAGAAATTGCAGCAAATCAACCTACTAGTACATGAACAAGGAGCAAAGGGACATTATGTACCAAGTGATAGTCCCTGGAATTTCCCCATTTTTACCATATGGAAGTCCAATGGAATAATAGAAATAATAGGTGAAATAATAGAGCCAGTGGGGGCTCTCCAGCCAGGACTTCCATCACCAACAATGAAACCTTCACAGTGTCCTATTGTTCTTATTGATAGAAAAGATTGTTCCTTTAACATTGCATTAAACCCTAAAGACTCTCGTAGGTTGGTGTTTACAGTGCCTTCCATCAAGGCAGCAGAACCATCTCAGCGCTATCACTGGACAGTCCTCCCACAAGGAAGGAGGAACAGCCCCTCCATTTGCCAAAGAGTCATTGCAGACGTGTTATCACCAACCCATCGACAGTGTCCCGATACCATCGTATCTCACTCTAGGGACGATCTCTTGCTGGCAGCGCAATCCGAGGGACAACTCCTGCAAGTGCATTTGTCTGTGAAAACTGCACTATTGACACATGGTCTGAAA
>NW_020957135.1:4556-9235 GCF_003031625.1 Empidonax traillii | reverse complement strand
ACAGCCCCTCCATTTGCCAAAGAGTCATTGCAGACGTGTTATCACCAACCCATCGACAGTGTCCCGATACCATCGTATCTCACTCTAGGGACGATCTCTTGCTGGCAGCGCAATCCGAGGGACAACTCCTGCAAGTGCATTTGTCTGTGAAAACTGCACTATTGACACATGGTCTGAAATTGCACCGGGGAAAGGACAAGTGACAGTTCCATAACACCACAATTCAGCCCCAGACTGTTACTTTAACCTCTAACATCCACACCTTAAATGATTTGCAGTCCCTACTGGGCTTAATCAGTTTGGTTAGGCCTCTGTTAGGTGTAACAACAGACCCCCTGAAACCACTTTTTCAGCTCATGAAAGGGGAGGCAGACTTAACCTGCCCTTGAAACTTAACACTGGTAGCCCTGACAGTTTTAAGGAAATAAATCAAAGACTGAGTTCCTGTCAGAGTCAAAGAAAAGTGTGGGGGTTACCTGTTGTTTTAGTAATTTTTAAAGGTATCAAACAACCTTCTGCTGCAATAGGACAATTAGATGTAAAAGGCAAAGATTTCTGTTATGGGAATGGTTTTTTATAAGCTTCCAGTTTTCCAAATCCATTCCTCCATATCCTGAGATGCTCTCCAAAGTCTACCACAAAAGCAGATTACGGCTATGTGAGCTCTTGGGGAGGGATCCAGATGTTATCTATGTTCCTCTGTCTACTGTTGAACTAACTCAATTGCAGATTCATAGCTCTGATTTTCAGTTAGCCATTGCTGATTGCAGGGGTCAATTTTCAGTTCACCTTCCATCTATTGCTTTTTTGCATCTGCTGGCCCTTACTCAGCCAGAGCTAACACACAACTATTCTCCTGTTCCACTAACAAGTGCTAGAACTGTGCTCACAGATGGTTCTGGCAGAACGTCTAACGCAGCAGTCACCTGGCTCAGAGCAGGAAAATGGGTATATGACACGCACAAGGTAAGAGGTTCCTCTCAGATAGCAGAGCTCTCTGCAGTCACACCTGCATTTACACAATTTCCAGAGCCTTTAAACATTGTTTCCCATTCAGCCTCTGTCGTAGGAGCAGTCTGACGAATTGAGAATTCATCCATAAAAGATATCTCCAATTACAATTAGCTCATATGTTCAAATCATTACTGTATGAAATTAGTCATTGTAATCACAAATTCCATATAATCCACATTCGTTCTCACACTTCTGTCCCAGGGCCTATCCCAGCAGAAAATCATGAGGCAGATCAAATAGTTGATACAGGAAACCTTGCCCAAACTGCAGTAGTTCCAAACAATTTCGAAAAAGCAAAGCTGTCCCACAGCTTTTTTCACCAAAATGCAAAATCCCTCAAAAGAACATTCCACCTTACACTATCTCAAGCCAGTGCAATTATTTCTGTGTGCCCTGACTGCCAGAGACTCACTCTTCTACCATCTGAGGGGGTAAACCCTCGTGGAATTAACCCACTGGACATCTGGCAGTCAAGTATAAGTCATTATTCACCATTTGGAAAATTAAAATACATCCATGTGTCCATTGACACGTGTTCTAGTGCCATTGCAGCAGCAGCACATGCAGGAGAGAAGGTCAAGATGTCAAACAACACCTTCTATCTGCAATAACAGTCCTTGGCATCCTCCAACAATAAAAACAGATAATGGACTGGCACACACTTCTCACTTTTTAAAAGAGTTTTCCAACATGTGGGGCATCTCCCATGTCACTGGGATCCCCCACTCCCCCACTGGTCAAGCAGTGCTAGAGCGTGCTCATCAAACACTCAAGAATATGTTAACCAAACAACAAAACACCACAATTGGACTGAGATGGTGAGTGTGGGAATGGTTGGGGTTTGGTCGATGTGCTGATAAAGTCATGCACTGGTTTGGGTTTCCTTTCTTGGAGCTGAGGAAGAGAAGAACCCAGGGACTGCAGGAACCCCTGATCCAGCCCAAGGGATGTGCTTTTGGAAGGTGGATGGACAGGCCCAGCTCTCTGCAAGATAAGTGGAGGGCTCTGAGCCAGAGAGGGGATGAGAGCCGGGTACAGGCTTGGGAATTGCCAGGAGGGCTTTTGAAATGAGCGTAGGGAAGAGGATGTCTAAGAACAAGTCCCTTAGGAGAGGGAAGCGGAGAGGCTGAGTTTTGACCCCAGCACTGGGGTGTGCAGGGCAGAGCAGAGAATCTCCCCCATGTAAGATTCTTGTGGGTCCATCTTTGCAGTTCTGACAGGCACTACTTGTCATGGCCTATCCTTTCAATTCCAGAAAAGGCCCTGGCAAGCAAAGAACCAACACCCCACACCAGTAGACCAGACCAACCCATGTACTTTGAGACCTTCTGTTGTGTCACAGCCTATCTTGTCCATTCTGGAATAACCTGTGGATACCAAAAAAACAAGCCCGTACCATGTGACAGTTCAACGTGATCTGTGTGCCAAAGGTCCCTTTGTGATGTCACAGCCCATTCCATCCATTCTGGAATAGCTCCTGGCAACCAAAAAGTCAGCACCCCAAAACCCCAAAATGCAGCCGCACCCGTGTGTCCTGGGTACCTTGTGATGTCACGGCCCGTCCTCTCCATTCTGGAATAGCCCCTGGAAACCAAAGAATCAACGTCACAGAATGTCACAGTGCAGCCCCACCCATCTGCCATGCGACACTTTGTGATGTCACGGCCTTTCCCCCAGGAAAGAAAGCCTGTAACCTTTGGCTTTGAGGATCAGTTGGTGGGGCACCTGGGCACTCCACGGGCAGCATGAGCTTTCTGTCCTGCCACCTTTTGTCTGGGAAGAATGACCAAATTCAATTCTAGGAGTCTCACCAGCAAGTTCAGTGCAGGGCTCCTGTCCCAGTTTAAAAGAGACACAGGTGTTTTGCTGAGGATGAGTTTTGAGAAAAGACCAAAACTCCTCCCTCTAAACAATTAAAAATCTAAAATTAAGAGGCTCCGGTTGAAGGAAAACAAATTATGGAAAAGGAAAAATAACAACCCTTTGTTAAAAGGTATGTGTGTATTGGCAGAAACAATGAAAGAAAACAAGTAAAATAACCAAACAATACTTCTATACCCACCAAAAATCCCCCTCAAAAATAAACCAATAAACACGGAAAGAACAAAAAGTAAACAGTTCAGTTTGTGCCCTTTGGTGCAATTCTAACCACAGGCAACAGGGGGTGCCGTTGGGTCACTAAAGATGCAGAACTTGTAGTGTCTTGTGCCAGTCACCAGGGGGCGCTGTTGGATCACTGGAGATGCCGAGCCTGCAGTTCTTTATGATGGCCAGCAGGGGGCGCTGTGGAGTCACTGGTCATTGCCACGTGGGGGTAACACCCTCTGGGGTGTGTTGGAGAAACCCAAAATGGGTTTCCCTCCCCTTCCCCACCCACACTGGGAAAAAAAGGATAGAGAGAGGGGGGAGGGAAAAAAACAAAAAAAAATCCTCCAAAATGGGAAAACACCCACACTCTATTCGGCTGGTCGAATTGTGCCGTGTAGTTTTCCTTCTCCCTTTGATGTGCACAAGGAGCACTGCTAAGAAAAGATATCAGCGGGAATGGGCAAGGGGAAAAAAAAAACTTCCCAAAATAGTTCCTCTCCAAAGAAAATCCAAGCAGGATCAACAGCAGGAAACCAACCTTGTTCCAGCATCAGCAGAAAGCCCGAACTCCTTCCCCCATTTCCCAGGGGAAAAAAAAAAATAAAAATTGCTCCTACCCCTGTTTCCCAGGAGATGAGATTCTGAGCCCTTAAGGAGAAAAACAGGTTTCTTTCTGCTCCTTAAGTGCCCCCTTAACAGCTCTGCATGCAGTGGGCAGAGGGGAGAGAAAAAAATTCCTGCTGAGTTTCTAAGAACCAGCAAAACCATGACCGGAACCCTCCAGTTTGCAACACTCCAAAGAGCATCGCTGATGCCAAGGACAGTTCTGATCCCCCTCAACAAACACTCCTCCAGCTGTGACCCCTGTCTCATGGGAAACACAAAGGGATGTGTGGGAGGGTTTCTCTCAGAACAGGGAGAATTTTGGAGAGGGACCTTTACACACCCAGCTCTTGATGTGTCCACACATCCCTGCCTGGGTGTGGGTGTGAATTGACTCTGGTGTGAGTGTTGTTATTGGGAATCTATAATTCAGTCACAGTTCAATTGCACAAATTATATTGAATAAATTGCTACCTGTTAAGTTGGTCAATTATTAAATGCTACTAATCTTTTGCCCCCTTATCTTTCTGTTCAAATCCTTTACACCCTGACCCTCTTATATCCCAAGGTTCTGTGTAAATCACTCCCTTTCATAGAAAATTATATTTTTGTGACTTCCAATTTAAAACTGTCCTCCTAAGCTAAACTACAAATTAACTCCAATTAGTTGTTGAAGACTTGAAGACACGAAGACAATTAAAGAAAAAAAAATAATTTGGTTTTCTGTATTTTGTTAATGAGCCCCACTGTGTGTTTAGAGACAAACCCATTTTCCTCAACTACTAAGAGAAGATTGAAGAAGCTGCTCAAGAAGTCAGAAGCCAAACTCCCAGTCCCTTGAAGCATTGCTGGGCCCCACTGAGGGCAGGCACTGACAAAGCCTCCCCAGGGACTCCTGAGAGCAGATCCTTGCAGGCCAGGAGTGCAGGCAGACAAAGGCTCTGGGCAGTGTCACAATGGTCCCCTGATTCCAT
>NW_020957135.1:0-1480 GCF_003031625.1 Empidonax traillii | reverse complement strand
CATCTCCCTGGCTGCCCTCCTGGGCAACGGCCTCATCCTCAGCGCCGTAGCCTGCGACCAGCACCTGCACACCCCCAGGGACTTCTTCCTGCTGCACCTCTCCCTCACAGACCTGGGCTGCATCTGCACCACTGTGCCCAAAGCCATGCACAACTCCCTCTGGGCCACCACAACCATCTCCTACACAGGATGTGCTTCACAGGTTTTTTTCTTTTTCTTTTTCATGTCAGCAGAGTTTTGCCTCCTGACCATCATGTGCTACGACCACTACGTTGCCATCTGCAAACCCCTGCACTACGGGACCCTCCTGGGCAGCAGAGCTTGTGCCCACACGGCAGCAGCTGCCTGGGCCTCTGGGTTTCTCAATGCTCTGCTGCACACAGCCAATACATTTTCCCTGCCCCTGTGCCAGGGCAATGCCCTGGGCCAGTTCTTCTGTGAAATCCCTCACATCCTCAAGCTCTCCTGCTCACACTCCAGCATCAGGGAACTGGAACTTCTCTTGTTTTCCATCTCTTTAGCATTTGGCTGTTTCATTTTCATAGTTTTCTCCTATGTGCAGATCTTCAGGGCTGTGCTGAGGATCCCCTCTGAGCAGGGACGGCACAAAGCCTTTTCCACGTGCCTCCCTCACCTGGCCGTGGTCTCCATCTTTGTCAGCTCTGCAACATTTGCCCACCTCAAGCCCCCCTCCATCTCCTCCCCATCCCTGGATCTGATGTGTTCTGTTCTGTACTCGGTGGTGCCTCCAGCAGTGAACCCCTTCATCTACAGCCTGAGGAACCAGGAGCTCAAGGATGCCATAAGGAAAATGATGACTGGATGCTTTTCAGGAGCAATAAAGTGCCTGTGTTCTGGAGTGTAGAATTTAGAAGGGGACTCTGTAATGCCCAATCCTTTTTTCTCAGCTTTATGGGGGAAGTCATTGGGTTCTTCTTGTAATAATTTGCTATGAAATAAAATATTATTATGCTTCTTTCTTCTAACTGTCCACACATTAAATTTGACCCAGAGATGTATAAATGATGACTTGTGCTCTGAGAGTATTTAAACAAAATAAAGGACCCTGCAGTGCCTTCTTTCTCCAAGACCCTTCTTCTTAGCTGTTCCTAAAGGACAGCACACTGCAGGACAGGGGGGATTTGCAAAGGCCAAGGGCACAAGAATCCCAGCACAGCAGCACTGCCAGGGAGCAGCAGAGCTTGGGCTTTGCAGAGCTGCTCTTTCCACTTCCACACTGTCCTTGTGAGCCCCTTTCTGGCTGCAAGGCCTGAGTGCTCACTGAGCACAGTCCTGGGGGTGGGAGCCCTTTGAGCACAGGCAGGGACAGGCACTGGGAACTTGTGAAGCAGAGCTGGGCTCCCTGACAGCATCTCCAGGATGCTGTGGGATCTTCTGAGGCCACTGCATGGACTGGGTCACTTCTCCTGTGCCCTTGCTGCAGGGCTGGAACTCTCCTGCAGTGACACCAGGACACTCC
>NW_020957134.1:119951-121899 GCF_003031625.1 Empidonax traillii | reverse complement strand
CTCCACAAGCATTTATGGAGAATTGCAGACTCTGAGACAAAGACTTACTCGTATCACTGAGAGTGATGCTTGGGGTTTAGATGCTTGGTTGAAAGGATTCGGATTGTCTGGATGGTTGCGCTCCATAATCTTTTATGTTATAGTAGGACTTGTTATCTTGCTTGGGCTTGCAATAATCATTCCATGCATACTTTCTTGCATGCAAAAAATGCTTAATAATATGGTTTCACGACTGTGGCAAGTCAATGTCACTCAATTTACAGAAAACGGGGGAACTGTGGAGAATATTGTAGTCCAGTGGCTACGTGAGAAAGGGCACAACCAGCAGGAGCTGGTCCCTTGGGAAAAGTATTTAGAGTAACAAAATATTTAAAGTAGCAAAATGCGAGGTCGCTAATGATACCAGGACATCTGGTGTTCTAGCCTTGATGATCAAAGAAGAGACAATGTATAACTTGGTGATCACAGGAGGGACAAAGGGACTTTTAAGAAGAACAAAGAGGCATACAGCAGAGCGGAAAGTACCTACATGCCAATAGCCTTATAGTAAATACAGCCAATCAGCAGCTTGAGTTTTGCAATATGCATGAGCTAATTATGTACCATATATAAGCCTTCTGATTATTGCTAATAAACGAGGCTCGATGGACCAATCTGATAAGGTGGTCGGGTCTTCCTTCTCCGACAGGTCCCCCTGAGGGCCATTCCTAAAACAGGCTCCTCATGGACTCAGTGGAGGAGAGAATTGGAGGCCATGACTGAACAAACCTCTCAAAGACTCACTTTCAAAAGAAAAAGTTCCTTCAAAACCCTTGAGTACCTTGAAGCATTAATGAGCCCCACTGAGCATCACTGCTGACAAAGTCTCTCCAGGGACTAATTAAAACACAGAATTGGAGGTCATGATTGCACAAACTTCTTCAAAACTAAAAGGCAAAGTACCTTAACAAACCTGTAGTACCTTGAAGCTTTAACAAGCCCCACTGAGGGCCATTCCTGACAAAGGCTCTCAAGGGACTCATTAGAGCAGATAATTGGAGGCCAGGACTGAACAAACCTCCCAAAGACTCAGTGTCAAAAAGAAGTGTATTAATAAATATACCTTGAGTGCCTTGAAACATTTATGAGCTACAGTGACTGTCACAACTGATTGAGAATCCCAAGGGACTCATTAAAGCAGATAATTGGAAGCCATAACTGAACAAACCTCTCAAAAACTCACTTTCAAAAGGAAGAGTTCCTTCAAAACCCTTGAGTACCTTGAAGCATTAATGAGCCCCACTGAGTGTCACTGCTGACAAAGTCTCCCCAGGGACTAATTAAAGCAGAGAATTGGAGGCCATGATTGCACAAACCTCTTCAAAACTCCAAGTCAAAGGAAAAGGCAAAGTGCCTTAACAAACCTGTGGTACCTTGAAGCTTTAACAAGCCCCACTGAGGGCCATTCCTGACAAAGGCTCTCAAGGGACTCATTAGAGCAGATAATTGGAGGCCCAGACTGAACAAGCCTGTCAAAGACTCAGTGTCAAAAAGAAATGTCTTAATAAATCTTGAGTGCCTTAAAACATTAATGAGCCTCAGTGGGTGTCACAACTGACATTCTCTCCAGGGACTCATTAAAGCAGATAATTGGAGGCCATGACTGAACAAATCTCTCACAGATTCAGTGTCAAAAAAAGTACCTTAATAAACCCTGAGTGCCTTGAAACATTAATGACCCACTGAGGGTTGTCACTGTCTGGGGCTCTCAAGGGACTCATTACAGCAGATAATTGGAGGCCATGGCTGCACAAACCTCTCAGAGATGCAGAACCAAAAGCAAACCCCCAATTGCTCTGAAAATCCTGCAGCCCTTGAAGCCTTAAGGAGCCCCCCGAGGGCCCCTCCTGACAAAGCCTCCCCAGGGACTCTGCAGCAGCTCCTTGGAGGCCCTGAGTGCAGGGAGCCA
>NW_020957134.1:113330-114410 GCF_003031625.1 Empidonax traillii | reverse complement strand
GTAATGGCTGCTCTGTGTGATTTTTTCCCTGCATCTGTGAAAACCGTTCGAGCTCCTTCTATGGGGTGCTCCCTTCGCTTTGGTACAGGGACCCACTGCCATGCCCCCATCCAGTTTAGGGGGGCCTCTTTTAAAGCATTCACGAGAATTGGACATGTAAGACCTAGTAAGGCTGCCTGTAGTTCTTCGCTATTACGGAGATACCAATCTAGCACAGTGTTTTGCATAGGTAACCGGATACATGCTGGCTTGCTGCCTTCAATCTCTAATATGCGCTTTCTACCCTGTTTTACTAAGTCAGCAAGCATTTCTGTTTTTTGCAAAATAGTTTTAGATTGCTGCAAGCGTGTTGTTAGCCATTCCAGTACCCTCAGGCCCTCCCCCGTTGTCTTTTCACTCTGTGTGATAGCACCGAGGGCATACTGGCTCGTAGCCCAGAGTGTGAGTTCTAAGGGTGACTGAAGGCAACGGCACTGCACACAGCTCCTCGCGATGTGCTGGGAAATTTGTTCGATGACCTTAAGCTGTCGCGGGGTGGGATGGACAGGCATAGTTGGATCGGGGCCTTTGAGCAAAGGACGGAGTTCTGCGATGAGATCTGGTGGAATGCCGACCACAGGGCGAATCCATTGAAGGTCACCTAAGAGCTTTTGCGCGTCGTTGACCGTCCGTAGCTGCGTATGTATGGTAAGGTCCACAGGTGAGATGATTTTATTGCTGATTTTCAAGCCTAGGTACCTCCAGGGCGCTTGACGTTGAATTTTCTCCGGAGCAATTATTAATCGCTGCTGGGCTAATGTTTGGGTAAGGTATTGTACCTGTGCTGAGGTAAACGGTGTTGGCTGAGCCAATAGGATGTCATCCATGTAGTGATATATGATGACAGAGGGTCAGTTTCTGCGCACCGGGAGTAGGGCTTGGTCAACATACAATTGACAGAGGGTGGGGCTATTTTTCATGCCCTGCGGGAGAACGACCCATTCATATCTTTGATCCGGGCGTTCTCTGTTTGTGGCGGGGAGCGTAAAAGCAAAGCGTTTAGTATCCTGTGGGTGCAATGCAATTGTGAAAAAACAGTCC
>NW_020957134.1:104808-108914 GCF_003031625.1 Empidonax traillii | reverse complement strand
GAGTCCCACTCTAATCCATCCTCACCGTGGTTTCGGACGTCGGGGTATCACGTCGGGGGGTCACCATTTGTGGGGACGGAGGAACACACAACGACCTCACGATCAATAAGCGAGTTCAATTTATTATCTATAAGGCAGTCATTTTATAACGTGTAATAAGCTCATACATATTGCAAAAGCTAAGCTCAGAATTGGTTGGCCTTTAATATTGCTTACATACTGTTGAAGTTATGTCTGGAGTTTTAGTCCCTTTTTCTTTATCTTCAGTACCAAAATCCTTTTTAGACTCTCGGTTCACTCCCTGCTACATTCTCTCTGTCACATTCCCGTATTTGCTACATTCTCTGTCACGTCGACAACTTCCAAGGACACCATCCTTCAATGTCCCTTCTCTGTTAACCATTCTTGAGCCACACTGTCCAGAGACCCCCCCTCCACATATACCCATTTTCCTGCTCTGAGCCAGGTCACTGCTGCCTTAGACGTTCTGCCAGAACCATCTGTGAGCACAGTTCTAGCACTTGTTAGTGGAACAGGAGAATAGTTGTGTGTTAGCTCTGGCTGAGTAAGGGCTAGCAGCTGCAAAAAAAGGAATAGATGGAAGGTGAACTGAAAATTGACACCTGTAATCAGCAATGGCTAACTGAAAATCAGAGCTATGAATCTGCAATTGAGTTAGTTGAACAGTAGACAGAGGAACATGGATAACATCTGGATCCCTCCTCAAGAGTTCCCAAAGCTGCAATCTGCTTTTGTGGCAGACTTTGGAGAGCATCTCAGGATATGTAGTAATGGATTTGGAAAACTGGAAGCTTAAAAAAACCCATTCCCATAACAGAAAGTCTTTGCCTTTTCATTCTAGTTTTCCTATTAGAGCATAAGGTTGTTTGATACTTTTAAAAATTACTAAAACAAGAGGTAACCTCCACACTTTTCTTTTACTCTGACAGGAACTCAGTCTTTGATTCATTTCCTTTAATAGTGCCAGGGCTGCTGGTGTTAACCACTGACGACAGGTTAAGTCTGCCTCCCCTTCCGGGAGCTGAAAGAGCGGTTTCAGGGGATCTGTTGTTACACCTAACAGAGGTCTAACCCAACTGATTAAGCCCAGTAGCGACTGCAAATCATTTAAGGTGTGGATGTCAGTGGGTAAAGTAACAGTCTGGGGCTGAATAGTGGTGTTCTTAATTTGAAATCCAAGGTATTTCCATGGAACTGTCACTTGTTTTTTCCCCGGTGCAATTTCAGACCATGTGTCAATAGTGCAGTTTTCACTGTCAAAAGCACATGCAGGAGTTGTCCCTCAGATTGCACTGCCAGCAAGAGATCGTCCCCAGAGTGAGATACGATGGTATCGGGACACTGTCGATGGGTTGGGGATAACACGTCTGCAATGACTCTTTGGCAAACAGAGGGGCTGTTCCTCCTTCCTTGTGGGAGGACAGTCCAGTGATAGCGCTGAGATGGTTCTGCTGCGTTGATGGAAGGCACTGTAAACGTGAACCTATGAGAGCCTTTAGGGTTTAATGCAATGTTAAAGAAATGATCTTTTCTATCAATAAGAACAATAGGCCACTTTGAAGGTATCATTGTAGTGATGGAAGCCCTGGCTGGAGAGCCCCCATCAGCTCTATTATTTTATTGAATTCTCTTAAATCCTGTAGCAGTCTCCGCTTTCCATTGGACTTCTGTATGGTAAAAATGGGGAAATTCCAGGGACTATCAGTTGGTATGTAATGTCCCTTTGCTAGTTGTTCATGTACTAGTAGGTTGATTTGCTACAATTTCTCTCCCTTTAATAGCCACTGGAACACCCAGATTGGCTGGTCAGAGAGCCATGTGAGGGCAGGAGACTGCGGCTCACCAGTGGCCTTTAAACTAAATTTGAGGGAGTTTGTTGGACTCCCCATTGTCCTTTCATATCTCTGCCCCGGAGAGTCATTGGGATATTAAGGACAATGGGCTTTGCTGAGACAGTTTTACCTTCTGGTCCTTCAATCAGTAAAGTGGAGACACTTTGGAGCGGTGTCTGGGCTCCTCCTACCCCTTTGATGTCGATGCAGGGCTCCATAGTGCTCCATTCCTTCGGCCAGTTGCTCTCCACAAAGATTGTGATGTCTGCTCCAGTGTCTGTAAGACCTTGAACTCGAGTACATTGGTTAGTGTTGGGAAAAAATACTGTGCAGGTTCGCATTGGCTGATGGATTGAAACGGACTGAGACCACTGGACCATCAGCAGAGATTCCAAAGTGTCCCCTCCTACAGCAATGGGGGTTAAATTGGCAATGGGTGTTTCTGTGTCTTGTTCCATGGGTGGAAATAGAGCTTTTACAGTCACTTCTAATGCCTTAGGGTTGTCTACAGTCACTGATTGTGGGATAACTGTTAACCCTGTATTATTAGATGGAGCAGTCCCAGTTAAAATGTCTTTTCCAGCAGGTACTGGAAGGTTATTTGTTGGTCTCACAAGAACTGTTTGGTAGTTGTCACTGCTTATTGTGAGTTGGTGGGGAGACGCCACTCCACCCTAGAGACACTTGCTCTGGGTCTCTGTCTGGGAGTGAGGGGAGCAGCTGGGTGTGCTTGACTTGTGGGACATTTTTTATCATCTCTGCCCTTCGTGCTCAGCTCCCCAATTCCTGAAATCGAGGCCAGTCTTTGTGCAGCTTTGGGTGAAAGCGGCCTCCCATCTCTTTCCAAGAGTGATCTACAGTCACTGGTCCAGTGCAATCCCTTTGGCATGGGGGACACAAGCTGGGTGGTACTGTAGGTGCTCTTCTTTTCAGCTGAGGGCAATCCCTTTTACAATGTCCTGTTTGTGTGCAGTGGTGACACGGAGCCTCCTTCTGTTGTGGTTGCACTGCCAGGACTTCAGTTAGTAGGGATTTGTTGTAAGTGTTGTATCTTAAATTGCGACACGCCTTAACCACATCCATTGGAGTGGGATCTTTAAAGGGACCTTAATATTTGTTGACAATCATTGTTTGCTCTATTGTCAATTTTAGAACCAGTGCATCTTGAGCCTCCAGACTCAGTTTTCACTGAATGTTTAGGTATTGGACTAAGATTCCTAGGGAGGTGATGGAGTGTCTGGAAGTGTTCAGATGACATCTGCATATGGCACTTTCGGATGTGGTTTAGGCATAATTATGGAGGTGTTGGTTGACAGTTAGGCCGAAGATCTCGAAAGTCTCTTCCAACCTTGAAGATTTTGCGATTCTCTGACCTGTCATCACAGTTTCCACGTTTGTGCTCTAACAAGATCTTTTCTCAGTTGGATCCCTCAGTGTCAAACCCATTAACACTACAAGAAACTTTACAGTTTGAATCTCACTTTGGTTTCGCAAGAGGTTCCTGCAACTCTCCTCAGGGTCTGATGTTCAGGGACTCATCCCCAAAGCCCCCGAGGCTGATGAAATGCCTGGGGCTGTTGCTGTGCTGCTGAGCTGGGCCGGGCTCCTGGCACACAGGGAGCTCCTGGCAACCAAGAACAGCTTCAAAGACACAGCTCTACCCAGGAGCAACTCCTCTGCACAGCCCAGCAGGGCTGAGGGCACTGCCTGCAGCACCCAGGGCACAGGAGAGAAGGCAGAGAGAGGAGAGGCAGCCTGGGCTG
This sequence comes from Empidonax traillii, assembly GCF_003031625.1. Classification (NCBI taxonomy): domain Eukaryota; kingdom Metazoa; phylum Chordata; class Aves; order Passeriformes; family Tyrannidae; genus Empidonax; species Empidonax traillii. The sequence goes on along the minus strand of NW_020957134.1, from coordinate 105,298 downwards.
GGAGGGGACTGAGCTCTCACTGCAGGAGAAACCTTCCCAGGATTTGAAGGAAGAATTCTCTGGCTGGAGGACACTGAAACTGCAGGGATCTGCTAAAGCTGCCACATCCCACAGCTTGTAGGATCTTTCATAAGGCCTCTCCCAGTGCCTGCAGGGCAGAGGAAGTGGCCCTATGGCAGAGCAGGGCAGGAGCTGCAGGCAGCAAGGGCAGGCAGGAGAAGGGAGCAGGAGGTGAAAGGGATCCTGGGCTGGGAGGACAGGGCAGAGCTGCTCAGGGGAGGAACCTTGGCAGCCCTTTGGCAGGGCAGGCTGTGGCTGCAAAGCAGTGCAGGTGAGTTCTGAAAGTGGATCTTTCACTTGCTAAATGCAGGGCAGGTTTGGGAAGGACCCTTCAGCTGCAGGCTCAGGGCTCCTCCCAGCTTCAGCCCCACCTGCTGCCATTTGCAGGGGCCCTGCTCAGGAAGCACATCCACTGCCAACCCCTGCCCCT
>NW_020957134.1:99539-100968 GCF_003031625.1 Empidonax traillii | reverse complement strand
TGCCCTTGCTGCAGGGCTGGAACTCTCCTGCAGTGACACCAGGACACTCCTGCTCTTTGCATTGCCAGCCTGATTTGGAAATCCAGTCTTGCCCTGCTGTTGCCAGGGACATGCTGGGAGTGCTTCAGAGCTGCCATCCTGGGGCAGCTCCTGCCCAGCGTGGGCAGGCACAAGGTCTCTCCCCCTGCTTCTCTCCCTCAGCAGTGCCACTGTTTGCTGCAGCCTCCTCCTCCTTGCCCAGTACAGCCCTCCTGGCATAGTTGGACACAGCCCTTGTTCTCCCCCCTCCTCATGGCCCTGCCCAAGCCCCTCAGCTACAGCCTGATGGCCAGAAACCTTCAGGGCAGGGAGAGCCAATTGGAGTGGTGGGTCTGCAGGGAGCAATCACTGCTGCCTTCCTTCTGAATCACCCTCAGGACCTGGACAAGCCTGTATTTGGTTTGGTTTTCATGAGGCCCTGCAGTGTCAAAGTGGCTCCTTGATTCCAGGAGGCTGCACAGTGTCCCTGGGATCCTTTGGCTCCAAAATGCTCTTGAGTGTCACAATGGCCCCTTCATTTCATGAGGTTCCACTGTGTCCCAGGGTTTCTTTGTTTCCAGGCGGCACCATGGTGGCACGATGGCTCTTTGGTTCCATGAGGTTCCAAAAGGTTTCAGTATTCCCTTTTTTTTTTCCACAAGGCCTCACATGTTAAATGGCGCCCTGGTTCCACAAGATTTCACAGTGTCCCTGTGTTCCTTTCTTTCCATGAGGTCCTACAGTACCACAATGGCCCCTTTGATTCTATGAGGTTGCACAGGGTCATCACAAAGCTGAGCCCACCCAGATGGAAGCCTGGGGGAGACCAAGAGGAACTGGGACAAAAAGAATTGGATATCTGGGGAAGGAAGGAGGGGCCTGGTGAATAGAGAGGAAAGATTTTGATGAGGTACAAGCAGGCTCAGGGAATGATTAGGATACTGAAACACTGAGTGTGCAAACAGTCCTAATAGACCTTTACCCTTTTTGTAACCTCTTTATAGCCCTAATCTAAAAGTATTGCCCCCCCCCATTAAAAGGAATCCACTGCTCAAATTTCAGCCTCACCCTGACATCAAATGCAAAACCCAAACTCAGAACTCCGCACTCTTATTTCTATTCCAATGCCCACCTCACTTCCAAACATGTATTAAAAGTATGAAAAGCCAAGCTTCAACCCTGACACAGCCCAAAAAACTCTTCCCCTAATCCTGAACCAGACCCTGCCAGCAGAACAACAAACCTGCCAAAGTTCTGCCCAATCCCCACCCTGAGCTCTAAAGCCCAAGGCCTGAGCATGAAGCACCCCCAGAGCCCTTGGGAGCAGGGCAAGGACCTGCAGGGCCCAGAGCAGGCCCAGGGGGTTGGCAGAGCAATGGGAGGTGACCTGGATCTGCTCAGCTCTGCAGGG
>NW_020957134.1:78471-98751 GCF_003031625.1 Empidonax traillii | reverse complement strand
GGGCTGCAAGGCCCAAAGGCACCCAGGCCTTTGTGCCCTTGGCTCTGGCAGCTGCCTCTGCCCCTCAGGCCACCACAAGACACTTTCCTTTGTCTGCCTGCACTCCTGGCCTGCAAGGATCTGCGCTCAGGAGTCCCTGGGGAGGCTTTGTCAGTGCCTGCCCTCAGTGGGGCCCAGCAATGCTTCAAGAGACTGGGAGTTTGGCTTCTGACTTCTTGAGCAGCTTCTTCAATCTTCTCTCAGTACCTCAGGATGATGGACTTGTCTCTGAACACACTGTGGGACTCATTAAAATAGAGAAAAACAAATTATTTCCCTTCTTTTAATTGTCTTTATGTCTTCAAGATTTCTACAGCTAATTGAAGTTGTTTTGTAGTTTAGCAAATGAGGAAGATTTTAAAGTGGAAGTCAGAGAAATATAATTTGTCTATGACAGGGAATGATTTCTACAGAGCCTTGGGATGTAAAAGGGTCAGGGTGCAAAGGATTTGGACATAAAGTAAAGGGGGCAAAAGGGATTAGTAGCACCTAATCATTGACCAACTTTCAACATTTTCAACATTCCCTTTTAACAGGGATTCAGTAGCATTTACTACAATTGAACAGGGACTGAATTATAGATTCCCAATAACAACACTCACGCCACAGTCAATTCACACCCACACCCAGGCAGAGATGTGTGGACACATCAGGATCCGGGGTTTGGCTTCTGACTTCTTGAGCAACTTCTTCAATCTTATCTCAGTACCTCATGATGATGATGATAGACTTGTCTCTAAACACACTTTGGGGCTCATTAAAATACAGACAAACAAATTTTTTTTTTTTTTTTACTGTCTTCTTGTTTAAATGTCTTCAACAACTAATTGGAGTTGTTTTGTAGTTTAGCAAAAGAGGAAAATTTCAAAAGCAGCTCCCAAAGAATAGCTTTTTTTTAGAAAGGGAATGATTTCCACAGAGCCTTGGGATACAAGAGGGTCAGGGTGCAAAGGGCTTGGATCCAAAACAAGGGGGCAAAAGATATTAGTAGCATTTAATCATTCAACAGCTTAACAGTTATCAAGGGATTCAGTAGCATTTACTACAAGTGAACAGAGACTGAATTATAGATTCACAATAACAACACTCACACCACAGTCAATTCACACTGATATCTCAGATCCTTTTGGGGTTTTTTTACCTTTTGTACATTTTAGAACTAGTTGTATAGTGAATATATTTTAATGTAGCTGCATTATATCCCTTACCCTTAACAGAGTAGTTACAAATACCCAACCCTACTACCCCATTCCATATGAATCTCTCTAAACTCCATTTTTAGTCTTCTTTTCAAGGTAGAATTGTTGAAAATCATCCCAAGGCCTGAATCACAAGATATCAGCCAGACACAGTGACATTCTAGGCAGAACTCTTTAAGAACTCCCAGGATTGTGTGTGCTGTGAAGAAGATGAAGATGAGGAAGAAAGGGTCCCAAAGACACCAAACCCAGTTCCTGAAGGGGTGTGTCAGGGGGCAGAATGGGGCAGAACCAGGGCTGCATAAACCTGGGATTGGATGGACCTTATTATAAAATCATAGAACCCCTGTCTGGGGGGGCACACATGGTATGTGTTCCTCTAGGCCTAACAACCCATTAAAGGACCAGGTCTCTTTATCTTATCTCCTGCCTAAATTGGCCTGGAGTCTTTTTCTCCATGGTCTCTTAAGGCAACATTTTGTGGTTTTGCTCTGGCTCAGTTTGCTCTCACCTCACACTCAATTACTGTAAGTTGAGAGAAGGTTTATGCAGACAAAGGAAACCTGATTTGGGAAAATAATATGAACATTTCTTACTAACAAAATAAAACTAAAGAACTACATCTACAACAATTCTACTCAAGTAAAAGTATTATATATTTATAGAAATACCTCTCCCCCCTTTATATCAGTCCAAGGAGGAGAAGCAATCTCTTTCTCCATTCTCAGAGCTCCAGATCTTTTCAATAACTGCAACACTTTCAAGCTCTTCTTCTGTTATCTCAGGACGACAACTCCTTTTCGTCGCAGCTGGAACTCTTTATCTCTCTCTTTTTCTTCTATGTCGGTCCCAAGGCAGGGCTGGGCCTACCCCCCTCCTGGGCTAAGATCAGAGGCTGGGGGTTACCCAGGCCCTGTAGGGTCTTCCATGGGCTTGGAAGGGGACACTTGGCTACCATGGATCTTCCCCACAGGGTCACAGGGGATAATGGCTTTTGAGTTCACCCCTGTTCCCTGTGGGGTCCCTCCCCACGGGAGAACAGTCCTTGAATAGACCTCTCCAGCATGGATCTAGCATGGATCCCTTACTTGGATCCCAACATCTTACCCAAGCCGTTCTTGCTCCAGCGTGAGGTTCTCTCAGGGTCACAAATCTGCAGCACCAGCAGCATGGATCCCTCACTTGGATCCCAAGCTTCCCTGAGCCGTTCTCACTCTGGCGTAAGCTCTCAGGGTCACAAATCTTCAACAGGACTCTGCCTCATTTCAGTCCTTCTCATGAAGTCTCGGCTTCCTGGTACATCCTCCTTTGTGAGCCGCATGGGGGTCTCCTCACCCCAACAATCTTCCAAAGGTAGCAGGGATTTATTTTTCAGTCTTTTCCCTGCTGAAGAGAGAAAGTGAAAGGGGGGAGAAACAGCCCCCCTCTTCGAACTTCTCTCTCCTCCAGCTGCCGGCTTTGACCTTGGACACTTCGTTATCTCTCTGCTGGAATTCCTTCTGCAGCGTTTTTTTGTCCAAGCAGTCAGTCCTTTAAAGTTTTTTTTCTTCACTCTCTTACAAGAGAGAAGGGGCTTCAGTGCCACACCTGCCCCTGGCCCAGGGCCGGGGGAGGAGGGAGGCCTGGCATCAGTGACTTCACAACAACAGGGGTGACATCACAGAGACAACAGTGACATCATCAGGGACATTGGTGACATCAGAGGGCACTGGCAACAATAATGGGAAAGCTGTGATGGCACAGGGACATTGATGACAGAGACATCAGTGATATCACTGATGACACTAGGGACATCACAGGGACATCCATGACATTGCTGGAGACCAGTGACATCAGAGGGAACTGGTGAAAACAAAGGGACAGTTGTGATATCACGGTGACATTGGTGACATCAGTGGGGACATTGGTGACTTTACAAGGACTAGAGTGACATTACAAAGGCAACAGTGACATCATCAGAAACATTGGTGACACGACAAAGGACAGTGGTGACATCACAGAGACTGCAATGACCTCATTGGGACCAGTGATGTCACAGGGGACTCTTGACAACAAAGGGACAGTCCTGATGTCACAGGGACATTGGTGACATCACAGGGGACTGCAGTGACTTCACAAGGCCAGGGGTGACATCACAGTGACACCAGTGACATCATCGGGGTCATCGTTGACACAGGGACAGGGGTGACATCACAGGGAGATGGGTGACTTCACTGGGGACAAGTGAAATCACAGAGGTCTGTTGACAACAAGGGGACAAGCCTGATGTCACAGGGACATCGGTGTCTTCACAAGGACAGGGTTGACATTATAGAGACACCAATGACATCTCAAGGACATTGCTGATATCTCAGGGGACAGTGGTGACATCACAGACTCACAGGTTACATCACTGGAGGCCAGTGACATCACAGGGGACTGATAACAACAAAGGCACAGCCGTGATGTCACAGGCACATCGGTGAACTCACTGGGACATGGTGTCAAGGCTCAGCACAGTGGTGAGATCAGAGACACCAGTGACATCATTGGGGACATTGTTGACATCACAGGGGACAGTGATGACACCACAGAGACATCAGTGACATCAGCGGGGACATCTTTGACATCACAGCCAACATCGGTGACATCACAAGGCCAGAGGTGACATCACAGAGACACCAGTGACATTATTGGGGACATTGATGTCATCACAGGGAACAGTGGTGACATCACAGAAACAGCAGGGACATCATTGGGGACCAGTGACATGAGAGTGAGAGCAGTGATGTCACAGGGACATCGTTGATATCAAAGGGGTCTGGGGACAACACGGGGATATCAGTCACATCATGGGGACATGTTGCCACCACTGGGGACAGTGGTGATATCACAGAGACAGAAGTGACATCATCCAGGACCAGTGACATCACAGGGGACTGCTGACAACAAAGGGAAAACCGTGATGTCACAGGGTCCTTAGTGACATCACAGGGAACGTCAGTGACTTCACAAGGACAGGGGTGACATCACAGTGACACCAGTGACAATATCAGGGACATCGGTGACATCAGAGGGGACAGGGGTGACATCACAGGAAAGTCAGTGACATCACTGGGGATCAGTGACATCACAGGGAAGTGTTGAGAATAAGGGACAACTGTGATGGCACAAAGCCATCAGTGACATCACATGGGTCTGGTGACATCACAGGGACATGGGTGACCTCATAGGGACATGGAGGCACTGCTGGGGACAGTGTTGATATCACAAGGAAATCAATGACATCATTGGAGATCAGTGACGTCACAGGAGACTGCTTATAGGAAAGGGGAAACTGGGATGTCACAGGGTCATTGGTGACATCACAGGGGGTGGATGTGAACACAAAGAGACACCAGTGATATCATTGGGGACATTGGTGACATCACAGGGGACATTGGTGACATCACACAGACATTGGTGATATCATTGGGGACCAGTGATGTCCCAGGGGACTGGTGACAAGAAAGGGAATTTTGTGATGTCACAGGGACATCGCTGGCATCAAAGGGGTCTAGTGACATCATAGGGACATCGAGGACATCATGGGGATATGGTGCCACCACTGGATACAGTGGTGACATCACAGTGACAGTAGTGACACCATTGGGGACCAGTGACATCATAGGGGTCTGCTGACAACAAAGGGACAGCCGTGATGTCACAGGGACATTTGTGACATGACATGGGGCATCAGTTACATCACAAGGCCAGGTGTGACATCATAGAGCCACCAGTGACATTATTTGTGACACTGGTGGCATCACAGGGGACAGTGGTGCCATCACAAATACATCGGTGACATCACTGGGGACCAGTGATATCACAGGGGACTGATGACAACAAATGACAGCCGTGATGTCACAGAGAGATTGCTGACATCACAGGGGACATCGGGGGCTTCACAAAGACAGTGGTGACATCACAGAGACACCAGTGACATCATTTGGGACCAGCGACCTCACATGGGACTGTGGAAAAGAAAGCAACAACCCTGATGTAGCAGGGACATCGGTGTCTTCACAAAAAAAAGGTTGACATTATAGAGACACCAATGACATCACTGGGGAAATTGCTGACGTCACAGGGGACAGTGGTGACATCACAGGGACAGAGGTTACATCACTAGGGAATGGGGACAGCACAGAGGACTAATAACAACAAAAGGACAGCAATGATATTACAGCGACATCGGTGACATCACTGGGACATGGTGCCACTTCTGGGGACAGCGGTGACATCACAGAGCGAGCAGTGACATCATTGGGTATATTGTTGACATCACAGGGGACAGTGATGACATCACAGAGACACCAGTGACATCAGTGGGGACATCTGTGACATCACAGAGACCACAATGACTTCACAAGGCCAGGGGTGACATCACAGACACCAGTGACATTATCCGTGTCACTGGTGACACCACAGGGCATAGCCATGACATCCCAGGGACATGGCTGACATCACTGGGGTCATCAGTTACTTTATAAAGACAGTGGGGACATCACAGAGACTCCAGTGACATCATCGGGGACATGGGTGACATCACAGGAGACAGTGGGGACATCACAGAGACAGCAGGGACCTCTGGGGACCAGTGACATCAGACTGACAACAGAGAGACAGCAGTGATTTCACAGGGACAGTGGTGACATAAAAGGGGTGTGATGACATCACAGGAACGCTGGTCACATCACAGGGACATGGTGGCACTGCTGGTGGTGATATCCCAGGGACAGCAATGACATCACAGAGAGACTAGTGGCATCCCTGGGATCATTGGTGACATCATAGGGACAGCAGTGACATCACAGGGATAGTGGTGACATCACTCTGGACCAGTGATGTCACAGGGGAATTGTGACAACAAAGGGAAAGCCCTGATATAACGGAGACATCGGTGACATCATTGGTGACACTGGTGACATCACAGTGACATTGGTGACATCACTGAGGACAGCTGGGACATCATTGGGAACAGCAGTGACATCACAGGGACAGTGATGACATCACTGGGGACCAGTGACATCTCAGGGACTTGAGTGCCTCCTACAGGACATAAGTGACACACTGGGGACAACGGTGACATCACAGGGGACCGTGGTTACACCTGTGGGAACAGCAGTGACATCAATAAACACCAGAGATATCACAGGGACCGCAGTTATGTCACAGGGACTTTGGTGACATCATTAGAGACCAGTGACATCACAGGCATCTGGTGACATCACCGGGTTATCTATGACATAATTTGGAACATCAATGAAATCACAGGGACAGTCGTGACATAACTGGGGACATTGGTGACATCACTGGAGATGCTGGTGACAACACAGGGGACAGGTGACATCACAAGGACACTGATGACATCACAGGGACTGGTGACATCATTGGCAGCCCAATGGCATCACTGGGACAGCAGTGCCATCAAAAGGGCAGAAGTGACATCACTGGGGACACTGATGACACCCCTGGAGACAGTGGTGACATCAAAGGGATTCCAGTGACATCACAGGGACATTGGTGACATCAAAGGTCACTGGTGCTACCTTTGGGGACATTGGTGACATCACAGAGGACCACTGAAAACATTGGGTACAGTGGTGACATCACAGGGACATCAGTGACATCATTGGGGACAATGGTGGCATCACAGGGACAGTAGTGACATCACTGGAGACCAGTGACATCACAGGACACTGATGACCTCACTGGCATCGTTGACATGACAGGGACATGGTGCCACAGCTTGGCACAGTGGTGACATCACAGAGACAGCAGGGCATCACTGGGGACCAGTGACATAAGACTGACAACAGAGGGACAGTAGTGATGTCACAGGGACATGGGTGACATCACAGGGAGTGGAGGTGACAACACAGAGACACCAGTGATATCACTGGGGACATTGGTGACATCACAGGGGACAGTGGCGAGTGACATCACAGAGGAATCTGTGAAATCATAGGCGACTGTTGCCATCAAAGGGAAAGCCGTGATGTCACAGGGACATCAGTGACATCACAGGAACATTGGTGACATCACAGGGACATGGTGCTACCATTGGGGACAGTGGTGGCATCACAGAGACAGAAGTGACATCATCCAGGACCAGTGACATCACAGGGGACTATTGACAACAAAGGGACAGCCGTGATATCACAGGGACATTGGTGACATCACAGGGGACTTTAGTGACTCCAAAAGGACAGGGGTGACATCACAGTGACACTAGTGACAACATCAGGGACATCAGTGACATCAGAGGGGACAGCGGTGACATCATAGGAAAGTCAGTGACATCACTGGGGATCAGTGACATCACAGGGGAGTGTTGAGAGCACAGGGACAGCCATCTGTGACATCACAGGGGTCTGGTAACATCACTGGGGACATCGGTGACATCATACGGCCATGGTGGCACTGCTGGGGACAGTGGTGACATTACAGAGAAAAAAGTGGCATCATTTGGGCCCAGTGATGTCACAGGGGACTGCTGTCCACAAAGGGATAGCCATGATGTCACAGGGTCATCTGTGTCATTATAGGGGACATCGGTGACATCACAAGGCCAGGTGTGACATCACAGAGACACTAATGACATCGGTGACACTGGTGCCATCACAGAGGACAGTAGTGACATCACAGAGACATCGGTGACATCACTGGGGAGCAGCGACATCACAGAGGACTGTTGCCTACAAAGGGACAGCCGTGATATCAGGGACATTACAGACATCAGTGACATGACGGGGACATGGTGCCACAGCTCAGCACAGTGGTGACATCACAGAGACAGCAGGACATCATTAGGGACATCTGTGACATCACAGGGGAAAGTGATGGCACCACAGCGTCACCAGTGACATCAGCGGGGACATCTGTGACATGATAGGGGACTTCGGTGACTTCACAAGGCCAGGGGTGACATCACAGAGACACCAGTGACATCATCATAAAAATGGGTGACATCACAGGGGACAGTGGTGACATCACAGATACATCGGTGACATCACTGGGGACCAGTGATATGACAGGAGACTGGTGACAACAAATGACAGCTGTGATGTCACAGAGAGATTGCTGAAATCACAGTGTACATCGGTGGCTTCACACGTACAGGGGTGACATCACAGAGACATTAGTGACATCATCGGGGACATTTGTGACATCACAGGGGACAGTGGTGACATCACTGAGACAGCAGGGACATCACTGGGGACCAGTGACATCGGAGTGACAACAGAGGGACAGCAGTGATCACAGGGACAGCAGTGATCACAGGGACACAGAGTCACAGGGACATCTGTGACATGGCAGGGGACATTGGTGACATCACAGGGACAGTGTTGACATCACTGGGGACCAGTGACATCTCAGGGACATAAGTGCTTTCCACAGGACATGGGTAACACCCGTGGGGACAGCAGTGACATCAATAAACACCAGTGACATCCCAGGGACAGCAGTATTGCCACAGAGACTTTGGTGACATCATTGGAGACCAGTGACATCACAGGGACAGCGGTGACATCACAGGGACAGGGGTTCCATCCCTGGGGATAGTGGTGCCGTCAAAGGGATAGTGGTGACATCAAAGGGGTCTGGTGACATCATAGGGACATTGGTCACATCACAGGGAAATGGTGGCACTGTTGGGGACAGTGGTGAAATCACAGTGACAGCAGTGACATTACTGGGGACCAGTGACATCAGAGAATGTTGACAACAAAGGGAAACCCGTGACGTCACTGGGACATCAGTAAATTCACAAGGAGGGGTTGACATCATAGAGAAACCAGTGACATCATCAAGGACAGTGGTGACATCACAGGGACAGTGGACAAATCATTGGGGACCAGTGACATCACAGGGGACTGGTGACAACAAAGGAAAGCCCCGATGGCACAGGGAAATCAGTGACATCATGGGGACATGGAGCCACCACTGGGGACAGTGGTGACATCACAGACACAGCAGTGACATCCTTGGAAACCAGTGATATAACAGGGGACTGGTGACAACAATGGGAAAGCCGTGATGTCACAGGGACATTGGTGACATCACAGGGGACATCAGTGACTGCACAAGGCCAGGGGTGAAATCACAGAGACACCAGTGACTTAACTGGTGACACTGGCGACATCACAGGGACAACAATGACATCAGTGGGTTCATTGGTGACTTCACAAAGACAAGAGTGACATTAGAGGGACAGCAGTGACATCATCAGGGAAATTGGTGACACCACAGGGGACAGAGGTGACATCACACAGACATCGGTGATATCACTGGGGACCAGTGACATCCCAGGGGACTGGTGACAAGAAAGGGACAGCTGTGATGTCACAGGGACATCTGTGACATGACAGGGGACATCAGTGACATCACAAGGCCAGGTATGACATCACAGAGACACCAGTGACATTATCAGTGTCACTGGTGACATCATGGGGACATCAGTGACATCATTGGGGACCAGTGATATCACAGAGATAGTAGTTACATCAAAGGACACCGGTGCCACCTCTGGGGACATCAGTGACATCACAGAGGACCAGTGACATCAATGGGAATGGTGGTGACATCACAGGGAAAGCAGTGACATCACTGGAGACCAGTGGCATCACTTGGAAGAGTGATGACATCACAGGGGCAGTGGTGACATCTGTGGGGACAGCAGTGACATCACTGCAGCCCAGTGAAATCACAACTGTCTGGTGACATCACAGAGACTGTGATGAAATCAATTAGACAGCTGTGACATCACTGGGAACACCAGTGACATCCCAGGGACAGTGGTGACATCACTGGGGATGTCGGGGATGTTTGGGGGCCTTTAGGAGGGCACCTGCTGGGGGGGTTTTCATGCGAGCACGGACGACTCAGCACACCAATGTGATGATCAGAGAGCTCCGTTGATTGAAATCAAGCAGCAGTCTTTGATACAGTTTTCTAACAATACTCTTCTATCAGCTCTGTTTCTTTAACATTCTTTATGTCCTTTCCCACTCTGAGAGCCGGTACTGAGACCCTGTTTTCTATATCTGGTTTTGCTACTGTTTCTCTTGGTAGATCTTTCCCATCCTGGTACCATCAGAAGGCCATCAGAACAACAGATCATGTTTTCACAATTGCAACATAAGGTTATGTTCTCACAGCTGCAGCATATCCTCTATATTAGCACTAAAAATCCCTACACTTCCCCCTTTTTCTTTAAACAAAGCAGACACAGTTTGAGACAATAAGCTGCACAAACATTGAACCAGACATGGCAGAAAAATACACACTCTTGGAAGCAGAAAAACAACGGGTGCCAACCATTGTACAATTTGCATAAGCTGATTCTGGGGGGGCTTTGGGAGGGCACCTGCCCTTAAACACCAGGACTGCAGAGAACTGGAAAGCTTTACTGGGAGCACTGGGAGCAACAGGCAGCTGGTGTGAGAACAAAAGCAGGGCAGGGGGGGGACACACGACCCCCCCAAACTCCGGGCGGGGATGGACTGGGGGGTCCCGGCTGGGCCCGAGGCCACGGGGAGGGGCTGCGGCCACCGCCGGCTCAGGAGCTCTGTGGTGAGAGAAAGGGGGTGACAGCGGGCTGGGGGGGGCAGGGGGGACACATACGCTCTGGAGAAGGGGGGACACGACCCCTGGGGACCCCCCTTTACCTTCTCCCACAGGTAGAAGCCGAGTCCCAGCGCCAGGAAGATGAAGCCCATCACAAAGCCCCCGACCCCCACCAGGATCTTGCTGCGGATGGTGTCCTGTGGCATCTCTGGGGGGAGCCAAGGGGGTCAGGACCCCCAAAACCTCCCAGAGACCACCCAGGACCCCAAAAATCCTGTCCTGGTCTCCCCTAACCCACCCAGAACCCTCTGAAACTTCTTCCCAGTCCCTTCTGCATTAGTTTGTTTGAATCCATGCCTGGAACAAAGACAAGTACAACAGTCATTCAAACACTACAAAACATCTTTTATTGCAGTGAGATTTAAAAAAACTATTAGCAAAGAGAATCAAAAACTAAAAAAGAATACAAAAAAACCCCTATTTTATCTATTGGCGTTCAAACAATACAATGAACAGCCTCTAATAAAGTATTAGTTAGTACAAGGGGAATTAAAGGGATACAATACTAGCTAGTAAAAAGGGAATTAAACGGATAAAAAAGGATATAAAATTTTGCTTTCCCTGTTGCTTCCTATCAATAAACTGTGCTCACCTGCACAGACAGGCCAGGCCTACCATGCTCTGCAGGGGTTGGTTGGTGCCCGTGCTTGGCGGGTGTCCCCGCGGAGCAGCACAGTGTGGATGGCAGGATGAGCATCGCTCCACCCAGCAGTGCGGACACCCCATTCGATCAGCTCTACGTTACACTCCATAGGGCCAGGACGCAGCACAAGGTGGTGCTTGAGTGGCAGCCAAACAGCGCCTGTTCATCACCTCATGGCAACATCATCTTCATCTCCATCACCTTCCTCAGCCCTAGGGATGACCTGTCCCATTGTGTTCCAAGGGGATTTGTATCTCTCTTGCAGAGTGGAGCCAAGCCAAGGAGGAACTCAGCTCTGATAATGGGGGACATCCAGTTGACTTTGCTAAAGGCACAATGGGCCCTACAGTGAACTTGTGCAATAAAGTCACATTGTACAACATTCTGGCTGGTTTCACATGCGAATATAATCATGTTCTAACCCCTCTATGCTCCACTGATCATCTAAATCAAAAGTACCGCCCTTACACCATGGCAACCATTCCGAAATCTCATTGTTATGGTCGGTTACCATGGCAACCATTATACATTTCCATCTCCAGGGTGGGTTACCATGGTAACCATGATGCATTCCAATTGTTACATTGGTTACCATGGAAACCATTATGCCTTCCCATCGTTACACTGGTTACCACAGAAACTATCTGTAACAAACAGATACTTTATGAATGCCAAAGATTATGTTTCTCCATTGTTTCTGCCCATCAAAATCTTCCTCTAAAACATTCTCTGTCAGCTCTCTGCAGAAACAGAGAAAAAAAAGGGCAGAAAACTGCTACTCGCCCACACACACACCCCAGCTCAGGGGAAAGGTAGCATGGTGGTACCTTTTCTCTGCTTCTAGAAGTAATTGAAACCATTTTATAAGTTTTTTTTTATTTTATTTTATTTTTTCCTTTGTCTCTGCATCTCTTAGTAATTGTTAAGATCAGGATTTTAGTATCAACAGATAACTTGTGTGTGTCTTATTTTTGCTCAAAGGAATATTCAAATCTGAAGTTCTTTCTGCAATATTTAAGCAGATTGTAACACGAGACCACTAAAAAGTGGGAGAAACAGGAAGAAGGGGGGAAAAGGGGGGGTGGTCTGGCGGGTTTGACGGTCCCATGGGGGTCTTTAGGCACAGAAGAGTTGGGAAAAGGGGTGGCCCCCCTGAGTTCCCAACTTATGGGGGTGTGGGGGCTGCTGGATCCAATCTCAGCCTTGGGTTATGCCAACACTTTCAGTTCAAAGAAATTACAGAGGTGGGACTGAAACACATTTGTCCCCAGGTTTTAATGAAGGTAAATCACATCTATTGATAGAAATGAATTACTTAGGGTTACAAATGATCAGACAAAACACCTTCATCAGAATTATTTACTGCTCAAGAGAAACACTAAAACTACCAGTAGTACAGCATAAGATTGGACAGAGCTCTACACTAAAGCAATTGTTGAAGCAATTCTACTCAAGCTGGCACCAAAGAATTATTACCTAGAGATGGATGGAACTCCCCCAGACCAACGTTCATGGGGAGATCTCTGCTCTCAGCCTCCAGCAGTGACCTTGGGGGGTCCCAGCCAAGGCAGGAATCTCCACACACCCCCCAAGAAGGGTTCTGTTGGCACAACCTGCCCCTGGCAAAGGGGACTGGCCCTTTCTGGTAGAAAGGGATGGACTGACAGTCACTGGACTCCAGGGCTTGCCTCACCATCAGGGGGGACATTCGGGGTGGGAGCAGCGGCTGAAGCTCTTCCCGCAGTCGGGGCACTTGTAGGGCCTTCCATTACCGGTGGGTCTGTTGGTGTAGTGTCAAGTTGAAGCTCTGGCTGAAGCTCTTCCCACACTCCCCACATTTGTAGGGCCTCTCCCCGGTGTGGATGTGCCGGTGCCTGACGAGGGCGGAGTTATGTTTGAAGCCCTTCCCGCAGTCGGTGCAGCGGAAGGGCCTCTCCTCTGTGTGTGTCCGCTCATGCAGGAGGAGATTCCCGCTGGTCGGAAACCTCTTCTCACATTGCAAGCACTTGTAGGGCCGTTCCCCAGTGTGAATGAGCTGGTGTTGAATCAGGTTGGATCTATCAGTGAAGCTCTTCCCACACTGCCCACACGTGTGGGGTCGTTCCCCAGTGTGGATGAGCTGGTGCCTGCGGAGGTTGGAGCTGTGCCTGAAGTTCTTCCCACATTCCTCACACATGTAGGGCCATTCTACAGTGTGGATGTGCTGGTGCCTGTGGAGGTTGGAGTTCTGGCTGAAGCTCTTCCCACATTCCCCACACGTGTAGGGCCGTTCCCCAGTGTGGATGTGCTGGTGTCGGATAAGGTTGGAGCTCTGACTGAAGCTCTTCCCACATTGCCCACACGTGTAGGGCCGTTCCCCAGTGTGGATGTGCTGGTGCCTGAGGAGCTGGGTGCTCACCCTGAAGCTCTTCCCACATTCCAAGCACCTGAAGGGCTTCTCCCTGCTGGGAGGCTGCTGAACAGATGAACCACAAGACAGGGCCAAAGGGCCACCGACTTCCTCCTCACCTGCCGGGGGGGGCCCGCGGCCTTTTCCTGTTCCTTGCAGCCTCCTCCTCCATCCGCCCAAGCTTTGTGAAGGACAAATCCTGCTGGGGGGAAACAAGGGCTGAGTGCATTGGCTTGGGGGTTCCTCCTGCCCAAGTCCATCCCTAGGACTCAGCAGGCATCCTGGGACCATAAAACCTCCAAAACACCAAGATTCAGCACAGAAAGACACAATCCACTGAGATTTAGAAAAAAAAACCCTTTAGAAATAGCAAAAAGAGCCTCATCCCCAAAACTGCAAAAAGTTGAGATTCAGCCAAAAAACACTCCAAAATAGGAAGATTCAGTCAAAAAATCTCTCCAAGAAGTTCTCCCTCTCTGGCCTCTCCCCTCTGGGGTTCAGAGGGTCTCCCCTGTCTGGGATGTTGGGCGTCCCACTTAGGGATGCTGGGAGTGTTGGGGGTCCCAAGAGTCCCTTCTCCACTGACTCTCACCTTTGGGGTGCCGTCTTCCCAGACATTCCCCCTCTCCAGGTTCTCCACCTTGTTGTCCCAGAGATCCCAGGGGTCCCCACTCTCCAGGCTTCCCCTTCTCCGCTCCCCCCGTTTCAGGCTCCCGGGGGTCCCGGGGCTCCTCCCTCTCTGTGCTCCCCCCTCCAGCCTGCCGGGGGTCCCCCAGCTCCACCATCGCCCGCTCCACCCTCCACCCTTGGCAGTTCCAAACACAGAGATGGCCCTTGTTCCTCTGCAGGGACTCAAGGACAGCAGGTGACTCCTGCAGCACAGATGGAATGGCACAGGATCCCCTGGGTCCCCAGGTTGGATCAGCACTCGGGGATACAAACTGACCTCGGGCTCAGGATGCTGCTGCGAGCACAGATTGCCCTGCAAAGTCTGCAGGGAGTCAGTTGAGCTCTGGAGAGCAGATTGTGCCCCAGGGATGGGATTGCAGAGGGGCCCTCAGATCCCGGGGATGAAGCAGCTGCCCCCAGCTTTGGGGGGGGTTTGGGGATTAGGGCTCTCCCAGTAGAGCCCAGTGAACCCCTCAGTGCCCTCCCAGTACAGCCCAGTGCCCCCAGTACAGCCCACTGTGTTCCTGTGCCAGGGTGCTGGGTCATCTCACTTTAAGGGTGTTGGAGAGGATTTGGGGGATTTTGGGGGGCTCTGGCTGCATTTGGGGGAGTTAAAAGGGGTCTTGGTGGCATCGGGGGGTAAAAGGGATCTGGGAGGAGAGGTGATTAAAGAAAAAATGGGGGTTAGGGGACATTTGGGGGCCCTTATTAGGGCCTGAGGGGGACAGGAGGGGCAGCACCACAACCAGGTGAGTCCTGAGACCTCCCTTGTGTCCTCAATTTCCCACTTCTCACCCCGAGCCCGCACTAGTGTCCCCAATGTCCCCAGGGCCTCCCCATGGCCCAAATTCCCCACTTGACACCCCCCATTCCACTGCCCCCAAACCCCTCCCCACTGCCCCCAAACCTCATCCCTGATGCGCCTAACCCTCCATCTCCCCCCAGAAGGCCCCCCTGGACCCTCTGACCCCAAAAACAGCCGCATCCCCCCACACTCACAGAAAGGCCAAGGGTATCTGGGGACACGTTGGGGACACTTGGGGGGCTTTGGGCGGCACTGGGTGATTACTGGGAGATACTGGGACCTCTGGGGGGAACCAGGAGGCACTGGGAGGGACTGGGGGGTTATTGAAGGATGCTGGGAGGGCACTGGGAGGGACTGAGTTATTAGCGGGGGATTACCAGGACACACAGGGGACACTGGGAGGTTACTGGGCCATACTGGAGGTTACTGGGTGCTCACTGGAGAATCACTGGCAATAGTGGGGGGCAGTGGGAGGTCACCGGGGCTCACTGGGGGGTACTGGGCCATGCTGAGGGTCACTGGGAAGTCACTGGGCTATACTGGGGGCACTGGGATCACCTTACCCGCATGTGGTTCATCTGCCCCAAAAATTTTGGGGGGCATCCCCAAGACCCTTCCCCTGGGGGCTGGGAAACCCATTGAACCCCACTGTTAGGTTTTAGAGGACCCCCGTGCCACCCTCCCTGTGGTGTCTCTGTGTGCTGGGTTTTGGGGGTCTCTGAGGTTCGTGGGGGGGGCATCAGGACCCGCTTTCCCTGCGGTCGGTCCGCCCAGCCGGCAGGAGGCGCTGTGGAACGAGCGGCAATGGCGGCGCCGCGAGGGGCATTTTGGGAGTTGAAGTTTCTTTAATGAAAACTCCGCCGGCGCCTGCGCAGTGCAGCCATGGCGTTTAAACACCACCCCACCCCCCCCCCCCCCAGAGGGTTCCAAGGCCCCCAGCCCCTTCAGGGACCTCCTAAAACCCTTCAGGACCTCCTAAACCCCTTCAGGCACCTTCACCCTCCCCTATGAGCGCCCTCAGGACACCAAATCCCCTCTGCGACCCCCCGAAAGCCCCTCACGGACCTCAAAACCTCCTCGGAACCCCCGAGCCCCTCCTCTCCACTCTGCCGAGCCCTCCAGCCTTCCCGCCCACAGCCGCGCTCCCCGCAGCCCCCGAGCGCATCCCCAGACTCACCGCAAGCCCCGCCACGTCTCACAAAGACGAAGATTCCGCTGTCGCCGCCATCATTTTCCCGGCAGCCACCGCGGGACTCTGCGCGCGCACCGCCGGCAGAGACCCCGCCCCGCCCCCTTTGCCGCGCGGGGCACGCCGGGAGTTGTAGTTGCAGCCGCTCAAAGCTCCAAACTCCTCCAGACTCAATTCCCCACGGGCGTTCCTGGGGCAGAACGGGGCAGAACCGGGGCGGGGACGGGACGGGCATTGGGTGGAAATCGTTACAAAAACTGTAACCCTTGTGTTGGAAGGGATGGGGGTGGGTTTGTGTTCCTGGAGCCTGGAGGCTCATGGAAACCTCTGCTGCTTCTCTGACCCCTACCTATTTGGGCCTGGAGTCTTTTTTCCTCTGCAGCCTTTTACGCAGCAACGTTTTTGGGGTTTATGAGAACATGGCCTTTATGAGGAGAGCCTCTTAGGAGGTGTATGGGCTTTCTGAGGGCAGTACCTTTATGATGTGCATGGGCTTTATGCAGAGAGATCTTTTATGGTGAGAGCTCTATCATGAGGTCTATGGGGTGTATGAGGACAGTGCTTTTATGAGGCTGCCCCATTATGGCGTGGATGGGTTCTATGAGCACAGAGACCTTCTGAGGCTGCCCCACTGTGATGTGGATGGGGTTTATGAGGACATGACCTTTATGAGGAGAGCCTCTTAGGACGTTTGTGGATTCTCTGGATGCAGCCTGGCAAAAAGAGAGAGGCTGGAAAAAAAGGGTAAAACAGTGGGGAGAACCCTGAGGTTCAGATCCAGTGCTGGTGGGGGGCTGTAGGGACAAGGCAGTTGTACAGAACAAGGCAGAGCCGTGGGGGCACTGTGGGGCTGTGGCTCTGACTGCAGCCAAACCCTCCCATCCCAGAGGAAGGCAAAGGGCACACAGAGATCCACAGCCCGTGCGAGTGCAGGCGCTGGGGCAGTTCCAGATGGACACTGTGGCCATCCTGCAGAGCCTGACTGAGAAAAAGATCCTTTCTGGGGAAACCTGGGCTGGCTTGGGTGCAGGGCACTGGGGACAGAGCCCACCTGGGGAAGGGAGGGACAGTTAACAGGGCTGGGCAGAATTTTAGGCTTCTTCAAGGACCAAAAGCTCTTTGCCCCCCACCCTGTCTGGCTCACGCTGTTTCCTCAGCACCCTCACTTGAAGACTTGGAAAAGCAGATTGGCCACAAGAAGGGATCCTGGCAGAGGGCTGCAGCCCTGGGATGGGGCACAGGGATGTACAGGAGCTACATGGCATTGGTTTTGCCAGGTTATGGTAAAGCATCAGGGTTTGTTCTGAGATCTCAACACCCCCAGGGGGATGTGGATTGTATTTAAACAAAATCCTGAGAACACCCAAAAGGGCCTTGATCAAAACCTCTGCTGTGAAGCCAAGGGCTTTCACCCATGGCTGTTGCCTCGTTCCTCCCAGCTGGAAGGTCTGGGATGAGGGGAGATGACTGTGTGACCAGACAGGTCTTTGGGCAGATGGGACACCTGGCCATTCCACAGAGAAACCAGGATGACCCAGCCCTGCACAGCCCCCCCAGAGCCTGGCAAGCTGCTTTGCAAGAGGAAAAACCTACAGTGGTGTCACCCTGAGAGTTTCTCTTGTCTCAGTGTATTCTGCCAAGTTTGCTTCCTGTGCAGGGGTAACCCCCCATTCCCCACTGTTCCCCGGGAAGCTGCAGCCCCTGCAGGGCTCATCGCGGCCTCCAGCACTGAGTGCTCAGCACAGGCAGGACATGGAGCTGCTGAGAGAGTGCAGAGGAGGCCTGCGAGGTGCTGCGAGGGGTGGAGCCCCTGTGCCCTGAGGAAAGGCTGCCAGAGTTGGGGTTGCTGAGGCGGGAGAAGAGAAGGCCCCAGGGAGGCCTCAGTGCGGCCGGGCAGGAGCTGAAGGGGCCCAGAGGAAAGCTGGGACAGAGTGTTCAGCAGGGCCTGTG
Source organism: Empidonax traillii (assembly GCF_003031625.1). Classification (NCBI taxonomy): domain Eukaryota; kingdom Metazoa; phylum Chordata; class Aves; order Passeriformes; family Tyrannidae; genus Empidonax; species Empidonax traillii. Next base: position 80,217 of record NW_020957134.1, on the reverse strand, counting down.
GGGAGAGGACAAGGGGGCACGGCTGGAACTGAAGGAGGGCAATTTAGGGTCAATCTGAGGGAGATGTTTTCTTCCAGTCAGGCTGGAGGGGACTGGCACAGGCAGTGCCTGAGAGGCTCTGTCCCTGGGAATGTTGAAGGGCCAGTTGGACGGAGCCCTCAGCAACCTGGGGTGGTGGGAGGTTGCTCAGGTTGGAATGAGATGATTTTTAGGGTCCCTTCCATGACAAACCATTCAAGGATTCCATCGTTCTCTGGTCCCCATCCCCACAGCTCCTGTGCCATCCCAGCTGCCAGAGCAGTGCCCGTGTTCCATATGTAATGGCTAGCACCCAGCAGCGAGCACAGCGCAGCCATTCCCCTGCTGCCATCACACCTTTGTGCAGCTCCCAGTGCAGCCTCTGCGCTGACCAACCCTGGCTGTGCTCTGAGACAGCCCTTCCCCCTGCTCAGAGACCACCCTTCCTCCTGCTCCCAGCACACTGTCCTGCCCTGCTCCCTTCAAACCCCAGCAGTCCTGAACAGCGGCTGCTGTGTGGATCTTGTCCCCCATCCCAGCAGGATGCTCCCTCTTGTCCTGAGGAAGGTACGGGCCGTTCCGTGCAGGTGGGCACCCCTCGACCGCCCGGGGGGCTGGAGCTCTGTGGGGATGGTGTGGGACAGGGAACCCATTCTGAGATTGTGCCCTGATGGAGCTGAGAGAGACACGGGAGAGGAGATGGAAATCGATATGGGACTGATAGTGAGGAAAGGATGGAGATAGATCTGGAGGAGGATGTGCAGGAAGAGATGGAGATAGATCTGGAGGAGGACACAGAGGAGGAGATGGATTGAGCAGGAAGATGAGGAGGAGGACATGGTGTTGGGATGAAGACCCCCAGCAGCAGGACAGGCCCATCCTGGCCATGCCCTGATCCAGAGACAGGGGGTCACCTGCCACCAGGCTGGGACTGGGCTGGGTGGCCCCGCTCAGGGACACGGTGCCCCGTGCCCGGGATTCTGGCGGCATATATGTTTTACATGTTGTTTTCTTGTTTTGTACAAACATTTTATATTTTTGATTTTTTTCAGAAGATAGTTTGTTTTATAAAGACCGTTGTTTTATTAAGAAATAGTGGTTTTTTGAAGAAGATAGTTGTTCTATTTAAGAGGATAGTTTTTTCACTAAGAAGATAGCTTTTATTAAAAAGATAGTTTTTTATTAAGACAATAGATTTTGATAAGAAGATAGGTGATTTAAAAAGAAGATTATTGTTATTAAGAAGACTTGTTTTTATAAAGAAGAATACTATTTTTAAAAGAAAATATATAAGTTTATAATAATAAAACATGTAATTTTATAATAAAAATAAATTCTTTATATATGTCTTATGTATTGGCCGTTTGTTGTCCTTGTGGAAGACGTCTCAAGGATTATCATTGTTATCCAGGCCCACAGAATGTGCCCTCTCAGCCCAGACACCCCCCTGTCCTGGGCTCATCCCCAGCCCTGGGGGCAGCAGGGCAGGGGGGGTTCTGCCGCTCTGCTCTGCTCTCAGCACACCCCACCTGCAGTGCAGCCTCCAGCTCTGGGGTCCTGACACAACAAGGCCAGGAACTGTTGGAGCGAGGCCAGAGGAGGCCCCCAAGGGGCTCAGGGGACTCGAGCACCTCCCCTCTGCAGACAGGCTGGGAAAGCTGGGGCTGGCCAGCCTGGAGAAGAGAAGGTTGTGTGGAGACCTCGGAGAAACCTTCCCGTGGGTGAAGG
>NW_020957134.1:75041-76637 GCF_003031625.1 Empidonax traillii | reverse complement strand
CGCAGCCATTCCCCTGCTGCCAGCCAAGGGTCAGCAGCTCCCAGCGCTCCCTCTGCCCTCACCAACTTTTTATCGAGGAACACCCTTCACCCTGCTCCCTGTGGAGTGTCCCCACCTGCTCCCTGTGACATCCGTCAGTCCTGACTCTGCCTGCAGTCTGGATCTTGTGATCAATCCCAGCAGGATGTGCACCCTCCTCCCAGTGAACACCACTTGTACAAACGTTCTCCACATTGTTTCCTCTTTTTCTCTACATACATCTTCTATTTTTGATTTTTTAAGAAAATAGTTCCTTTTAGAGAGAACATAGTTGTTTTCAAGAGAAGATCATTGTTTTTTCCCAGAAAAAGATTTTTTAAAATTAGAAGATAGATTTTAATTAGGAAGATAATTTCTTTTATTAAGAAGTTGGTTTTTTATAAAGAAGATAGTCTTTTAGTAAGATTGTGGTTTTATTTAGAAGAACTTTTTTTTTTTTCAGAAGGGAGGTTTTTTTAAGAAGATAGTCTTTGTATTAGAAAATAGTTGTTTTCTTTAGAAGATAGTTGGTTTTATTAAGAAGATTCTTATTTTTATAAAGAACACTATAGTTCCTTTAAAGATTCCTATAATGTAAACACATTCTTTATCAAGGTCTAATGTGTTGTTGTTCTGTTGTCCTTCTGTACCTACATTGTCTGGGGGTGCTGGCACGGCCCCCCCGGGCTGGGGGTCCCTGTGCACAGAGGGGTCCCCCTTGGGAAGGTGCCGGCCCTGGGCACTGCTGGTGCTGCTGGGCTGGGGCAGAGCAGTGTCCCCAAGAGCAAAGCTGTCCCCAGCACAGAGGGGGGGTGACATGAGCGGCCCCTGCAGTTGCCCCAAAGCAGGCAGAAAACCTCCTGCTGCCCTTCCTGCTGCAGCCAAAGGCACTCCTGGGCCCAGAGCCGGGATCAGGCTGCAGGGAGGCCAAATCCCAAGGGGGGCCCCCAAGGCCATGAGAGCCTTGGGAATTGCTGGAGGCAGTATGTGGGGAGAAGGTTTTGGAGCTGCAGGGGCTGATGTTGAAGGCTTTGAAGCTCCAAGCACTCTGGGTTCCCATCCCCAGGGCACTGCCCTGGGCCGTTGGAGAGCCCAAAGCCCAGCGAGGGATCCTTGCCCTGCCTGGGTTGCTGCTGCTGGCAGCTGGCACTGGCCCATGGCCCCCACTCAGGGACACGTGGAGTGGGCAGCGCAGGCTGTGGTGGGGAGGGGCACCCCACCCTATGGTGGGGAACATGAGCATGTGTGATGTGGTGTTTGGGGCTGTGGGGGTGGTTTTGCACCAGCACAGCTGAGCTCTGGGGCTGGGCTGGGCATCCCTGAGCTGAGCACAGATCCTGGGGGTGTCTCACTGGGTCCCCTGGCCTGCACAAGCTGCTGTAGGTCCACAGCCTGCTTTGGTGGGAGCGTCCTGAACAAGAATCCTGCTGGGAGTGGAAGGGCTGATGGGAAAAGAAGTTGCAAGGAAGCCTTTCTGGGCTTGGTAAAATTTGTTGGAATAGTGTGGTGAATATTCCTTGTTGCCCTGGAAAAGCCAGAAGAGTCTTTTGAGGATGGAGCTGAAAATGAGCCAAGTGG
>NW_020957134.1:72016-73533 GCF_003031625.1 Empidonax traillii | reverse complement strand
TGGAGACCAGCAGTAGCCAAAGGAGGCAGTGGAACCAGGACCTGGGATCTCCAGGGGGTCCTCAGCCCTCCAGGGCTGCCCATGCAGGGGGCACAAGAGGCCACTGCAGCCAACTTGAGAATGTGCTCCTCCCTCCTTGCAGCTTTATGGCTGCTGAGCTTTTTTGCTGCTTTTTGTAGACTTACAGAACCCTGAAGGTTGGAAAAGGCCTCTAAGATCATCAAGCCTGGCTGTTCCAGAACTGCCAAACCCAACAGTAAACCATGGCCTCAAGTGTCACATCCACAGGGCTTTTAAATCCCTCCAGGGACTCCAGTGACTCCACCACTTCCCTGGGCAGCTGTGCCAAGGCTTGACAGCCCTTTCCAGGAAGAAACCAGAACTCCTGAGCTGGGGGTTTGCTTTGCCTGTTGCTGCTTGGCACTTGCATGCTGGGAACCCTGAGAATTGGCTGTGTCTACAGCTTCCCCAGGACCTGCTGGAAGACGAGCCCGAAGGAGACAGGTGGGTTGAAAGTGCTCATGGCAGTGATGCTGTGCAGGTCAACAGGGTCTCGGGAGACCCTTTTCCCCCCTTGTGCCCAGGGCTTGGAGTGGGCTCTTCCCCTCCGCCAGCCCCCCAGCCCCATCCCCTACTCCTCCTGGCACAAACGGATCCTGAGGGGCCGGAGGACTCTTTTATCCTGCCTTCAAATTAACCCCTACTTAAAATTCAGACACAAATCAATGTTTAATTTCCTTAATTCAAATGATTTCCTCCTTCGATCTGAACAATGGGATTTGGGGAACAGAAGTGTGGGATGTGTCTGGCTGCAGCACAGCCAAGGCCCTGGTGAGCACAGGGAGAGCCCGGGGAGGTGGGGCCGTGTCCCCCCTGCTTGGGGACCTGGAGTGAGCCAGAGCTCAGCATCCCTCAGGCCTCCAGGAAGTCAAATTCTCCCAAGTGGGGGCCTAAAATGATATCCTGGCAGCCCCTGGGTTTGCAGAGGTTGAGGGTGGTGATGGATTGCTCCCACAGCCCCCCTAAAACCCAAAGTGAGGTGCCAAGGGGCTGATCTGTTCTCACTTGCACTGTGGGGGACCACAGGAGTCAGGATCTGGGGGGAAAGGGGAGAAGGTGATGCCAGCACCCCAGTGGTGGATAGGCTGAGCTCCCTCCCCATGTGCTGCTTTGCCCCTAAATGCCCCTGTCCCAGGATAACTCTGGATTTTGGGTTCACAGCCTGCTCTTCTGTGCTGGGGAGATGCAGGAGACCTCTGTGTCGGGGCTCACATGTACACGTGACTGTGGGAAAAAAGGGGAAAACCAGGATGATATAAAGTGCTTTTTATGAGCTCTTGCTGCCCTTACACACCCCAGTGGTGGGTCTCCTGGATGGGAGATGGTGGAGGAAAAAGCAGGATCAGATCCACTCAGATCTGGCTGAAAGACTGTTGAGTGAAAACACAGACATTCTGGCTCTGAGTCTCCAAAGCCTCCCTGCTGCTCTGCCTGCACATCTCATATCCCCTCCCAGT
>NW_020957134.1:66853-70483 GCF_003031625.1 Empidonax traillii | reverse complement strand
GGCCCTGCAGCCAGAATAGGAACAACTGTTTTATTCCAAGGAATAAGCACATTTGTCCTTGCATTCCTTCTTGTTTTGAACTATTTTTGGAGAGTTTTCAAACTCCCAAGCCCGGCAGCGGGGAGTTTCCCTGATATTCCTCCAGCAAGAGTTGTGCACTGGGGGAGGTCCCCATTTGCTGCAAGCCACAGTAAAAACCCCCCATTTGGCCCCCAATTTTTGTCTCCTTAGCTCTGTTTGTCTCATCTGTGCTGTTTGCCTGCATCTCTACAGTGTGGTCCTGCTGTGGCTGGAGGGCACTTCCAAGGAGGGTTTGGACAACCCTCTCAGGGACGTGGGGGGGATGTCCTGAAGTTGGATTTGATGATCCCTGTGGGTCCCTTCCCACCCAGGATTTTCTCTGAGGGCAGGCAGCAGCTCTTGTGGGTGGGAGGTGCCAAATTTTGGGCTGCAGCAGCATTTAGGAACCACAGGTCCAGCTGGGGAACACAGCCTTGGGGTCACTCCAGTGCTCGGCAGCACCGACCTTGGGGGTTTGTAACCTGTTTCTTTGCAGCCATTTCCCTTTCTCTTGTTTAAAGCTCCCTGCCCTGGCAGGAGTTGAAACTCTCTGAATATCAGGTGTTAGAAATGCAATCTCATGCACAAAGCCTTGGCTACCCAAAGGAGCAGCTGTGCAGGAGTGGGGGACACACCAGGATCCAGGGCTGCTGTGGCAGAGGGGCTTTTGGAAATGGGTTTGCAGCGAGTAATGGGGAGAGAGATACTTGATTTCTACATCCAGTTGAGGATATTTTGGGAAAAAGCAGTGAGAAGGATTTCATCCCACTTTTTCCTCCATTCCTTTGGAAACTAATGTGTCTCTTTTTCCAAAAAGGTTTTTTTTTAAAATATTTTTTTCCCCTCACCTGATACTGATAATTAAAGCAAACCCAGAGCTCAGTCTGTTGTGCCCATGGTGCAGCTCCCTGTCTGCTGACAGCTCACAGCAAGAGGCTGTTTAAGGGGAAATCACCTTTTCCCAGAGCCCTGAGCACCCCTGGTGTGGAGGATGCTTTGGGAGACAACTGGACAGGTGTCAAGACCTCAAAAATCTTAATCCTTTTGAAATCCAGAGCTGCGTTTCAGTCAGCTGAGCCCCAGTGCCTGCTCTGCTCTGCCCTTACAGTGCTTGCAGTGCCAGTGGGGGCAGCCCCAAGTATTTCCAAGCGGAAAAACAAGGAGAGAGTTTAATAAAAATAGAGGCTTCCTATCTGTTTTCTTCCTTCCTGGTTGTAAATGCACCTGAAGAGTGTTCTTATGGGGTCACCTGCAGCCCAAGTGGAGACTGTGGAAGCTCATGGAATCAAGGGGCCACTGGACATGTGGGGCCTCCTGGAACCAAAGGAACCCGGAGAATTTTTGTGGGAACAAGTTAAAGCAGCAGCAGCTACACTCAGTTAATGAGGATTTCCGATCGAGAGAGCGCTGTTTGCCAGAGTGGAACCCACTCGGCCCGCTCTGCGGGACCAGCCCGTGTTTCTCTCCGGTGGCCGAACAGCCCCGCCATGAGGCGAGGGGACTGTGCGGGACTACAGCTCCCGTGGTGCCCCGCGGGGAGCGGGGCCGTGGATCGGGGGTTGCTGATTGGCTGCGGTGGGTCATGTGGAGGCGGAGCGCGGGAAGGGCGCCATGGCGGCAGCGGGGGAGCGGGGGAGGAGGACGCTGCGCTGCGGTGTGAGATCTGGCGGGGTCTGCGGCGAGAGCGGGGTTCTGGGGATCCCCTCGGTACTGCGGGGAGCGCAGCTGTGGGTGGGGGGGCTCAGGGGCTCCTGAGCAGCAGAGCACGAGGCATTTGATCGCGCTCGGTGGGGGGGAGGGGGGGTGCCTTCCCGCCCTGGCTGCAGTGCGATCCGCCATTTCCCCTCCCGCCACAGCGCCCCCTGCCGGCCTGGCGAACCAACCGCAGGGAAAGGGTTCGGAATCCGCCCCCGCCGAGCCCCAGAGACCCCCGAACACACAGAGACGCCATGGGGAGGGGTGTCGGGGTCCCCTAAAGCCCGGCAGTGCGGTTCAGGTGGTCCCTAGCCCCCAGGGGAGGGGTCCTGGGCGTGCCCCCTCAAGTCTGGGGGGTCGATGTACCACATTTGGGTAAGGGGGGCCCAGTGCCCCCAGTATAACCCAGTGACCTCCCACTGCCCCCCCAGTGATCCTCCAGTGAGCACCCAGTAACCTCAGTAGGGCTCAGTAACTTTCCAGTGTCCTCACATGTCCTGGTAATCCCCCAGGAACTCCCCAGTCCCTTCCACGGTCCCCCAGTAATGCCCTAGTCCCTCCGAACGCCCTCTAGTTCCCCCCAGTAGGTCCCAGTATCCCCCAGTAATCACCCAGTGCGCCCCAAAGCCCCCCAAGTGTCCCCAACATGTCCCCAGATGCCCTTGGCCTTTCTATGAGCGTGGGAGGATGAGGCCATTTCTGGGGCAAGAGGGTCCCAAGAGGGCTACTGGGGGAAGATGGAGGGTTGGGGATCACAGAGATGGGGTTTAGGGACAGTGGAATTGGGGTGTTAAGAGGGAACCTGTGACCATGGGGAGGCCCTGGGGACATTGAAGACACCAGGGGCATCTCGGGGTGTCAAAGGGGAAACTGAGGGCACCCAGAGGGTCTTGGGGACACCAGGGAGGTCTCAGGGCTCACCTGCTCGTGGTGCTGCCCTCCTGTCCCCCCAGACCACCTAAATGTCCCCTAACCACCCTTTTTCCTTTAATCCCCTCCCTCCACAGATGCCTTTGACCCCCAATGCCACCAACACCCCTTATACCTCCCCCAAATGCAGCCAAAGCCCCCCAAAACCCCCCAGATCCCTTCCAAAGCCCCAAATGAGGGATCACCTGGCACCCTGGGACAAGAACAGAGTGGGCAGTACTGGAAGGGCACTGGGGGGAGTCTCAGGTGTCCCATGACATCGATAACGTGGCCCAGCTCCAGGACAGGTCTAAGAGCAGTGAGGAGGCCCTGGGCTATACTGGTCTGTACTGGCCTGTTCTGGTTTCTACCTCTTATCCCCAAAACCCCTCCCCAGGTCCCCAGGACCTTCCTGGACCCCAAAGTGAGTTCTAGAGATGGACTTGGGCAGGAGGAACCCCCAAGCCAACACGCTCAGCCCTTGTTTCCCCCCAGCAGGATTTGTCCTTCCCAAAGCTTGGGCAGATGGAGGAGGAAGCTGCGAGGAAGAGGAAAAAGCTACGGGCCCCCCCGGCAGGTGAGGAGGAAGTCAGTGCCCCTTTGGCCCTGTCTTGTGGTGCCTGTGGGGGCCAAATTTGGGGGGGATGTGCTTGGCCTTCCCTCTGGGCTGGAGGCAAATCCCCTGCCTGTCCTTCTTCCTTCCTGCCCCAGGCCCCGAGCTGAGGACGGAGAGCACGGAGGACAAATCCCCCCGGCAGAGCCTGGTGGGAGAGGCCATTTTGAAGGGCTCCCCGGCGCAGGAAGGCAGCGGGGAGGAAAAGGCCCGGAGATGCCCCTGGAGGAGGGGCTGCAAAGCCAGCCCAGGGAGCTGTGAGGAGGAAAGAGCCGTCCTGTGCCGGGAAGGCGGCCGGAGCTTGAGCCGGAGCTCCGAGCTGGTGGTCCCTGAGCAGCCTCCCAGCAGGGAGA
>NW_020957134.1:62670-66577 GCF_003031625.1 Empidonax traillii | reverse complement strand
GGAAGGCAGCGGGGAGGAAAAGGCCCGGAGATGCCCCTGGAGGAGGGGCTGCAAAGCCAGCCCAGGGAGCTGTGAGGAGGAAAGAGCCGTCCTGTGCCGGGAAGGCGGCCGGAGCTTGAGCCGGAGCTCCGAGCTGGTGGTCCCTGAGCAGCCTCCCAGCAGGGAGAAGCCCTTCAGGTGCTTGGAATGCGGGAAGAGCTTCAGGCAGAGCTCCCACCTCCTCAGCCACCAGCACATCCACACTGGGGAACGGCCCTACACGTGTAGGGAATGTGGGAAGAGCTTCAGGGAGAGCTTGAAGCTCCTCAGGCACCAGCTCATCCACACTGAAGAACGGCCCTACACGTGTAGGGAATGTGGGAAGAGCTTCAGGACCAGCTCGCACCTGATCCGACACCAGAACATCCATACTGGAGAACGGCCCTACACATGTGGGGAATGTGGGAAGACCTTCAGGCAGAGTTCCCACCTCCACAACCACCAGCTCATCCACACTGGGGAACGACCCTACAAGTGCTTGGAATGTGGGAAGAGGTTTCGTACCAGCGGGAATCTCCTCCTTCATGAGCGGATACACACAGAGGAGAGGCCCTTCCGCTGCACCGACTGCGGGAAGGGCTTCAACCAGAACTCCCACCTCGTCACCCACCAGCGCATCGACACCAGGGAGAGGCCCTACAAGTGTGGGGAGTGTGGGAAGAGCTTCAGCGACAGCTCCAACTTGACCAGACACCAACGGACCCACCAGTAAAGGAAGCCCCTGTGAGTGCCCTGACTGCAGGAAGAGCTTCATCTGCTGCTCCCACCCCAAATGACCCTCCTGATGGTGAGGCAACCCCTGGAGTCCAGTGACTGTCAGTCCATCCCTTTCTACCAGAAAGGGCCAGTCCCTTTTGCCAGGGGCAGGTTGTGCCAACAGAACCCTTCTTGGGGGGTGTGTGGAGATTCCTGCCTTGGCTGGGGACCCCCCAAGGTCACTGCTGGAGGTTGAGAGCAGAGATCTCCCCACAAGCGTTGGTCTGGGGGAGTTCCATCCATCTCTAGGTAATAATTCTTTGGTGCCAGCTTGAGTAGAATTGCTTCAACAATTGCTTTAGTGTAGAGCACTGTCCTATCTTATGCTGTACTACTGGTAGTTTTAGTGTTTCTATTGTGCAGTAAATAATTCTGATGATGATCTTTTGTCTGATTATTTGTAACACTAAATAATTAATTTCTGTCAGTAGATCTGATTTGCCATCCTTAAAACCTGTGGGACAAAAGTGGTTCTGTCCCACGTCTGTAATTGCTCTGAACTGAAGGTGTTGGCATAACCCAAGGCTGAGATTGGATCCAGCAGCCCCAGCACCCCACAGTCAGTTGAGAGCTCTGGCGGGCACCACCGTTTCCCCACTCCCCTGTGCCCGAAGACCCCCATGGGACCATCAGACCTGCCAGGCCACTCCCCCCTTTTCCACCCTTCTCCCTTTTCCCTCCAATTTTTCATGGTCCTCAATCCCCAGCTCAGTTTAGGGGTCCCAACCCCCACATTTTCCCCTCTCTCCCCGTTTTCCACATCATCCCCTACTCCCCAGCCCCCTCATGCTCAGTTTGGGGGTCCCACCCTGCCCTTTCCCCACTCTTCTCAACTTTCCTACCCATTTCCCATGAACCTCAGTGCCCCTTCCCCTCTGCTTTTGGGTGTCCCTCTCCCCTCCCACTCAGTTTGGGGTCCCACCACCCCTTTTATCCCCTCTGACCCCCCTTTTCCCACCGACCTGCCCCTTCCCACCCCCGCTCACCCGAGAGCTCCTCGCCCGCAGCCGGGGGGGCTCCCAGCACCACCAGTGCCCAGAGAAGCCCCCCCAGAAAAGGTTTTGGGTGGGGACCTGGGTGGGCTTTGAGTGTGTTTGGGGGTTTTTTGAGAGGCTGTGGGGAGGTTTTGGGGGGTCCCAACCCCTTTTGGGGTGAGCTGGGTGCCTATTGAGGGGCATGTGCCCTCCCAAAGCCCCCCCAGAGCAGGTGACACGGGGGGAACACAGAGGGGTCCCCATTCCTAATCCATCCCAGGGTCGGTTCTGCCCCCTCAAACTCGGCTCCACCCCTTGGGATCCTCCAACCCCCCCCAGTGCCACCCAGTAACCAGAACTGTGGCAACTGGGATCATACTGGGAGCAGCTGGGCCCCTGCTGGGGTCATACTGGGATCATACTGGGAGTGACTGTAATAATACTGGGAGTGTGTGGGAGGGACTGCAGCCATACTGGGGATGAGTGGGATCAAACTGGCTTTGTACTGGAAGTGTCTGGAAGTTCCTGGGATCATACTGGGGGTGACTGGACTCATACTGGGATCATACTGGGAGCAACTGGGACCATGCAGGGGGCAAATGGCATCATCCAGGCAGGGGCTGACAGTTCCTGGGGCCATCCTGGACTCAGACTGGGAGTCCCTGAGAGGGAAAGGAACCATACTGGAGGGGTGGGAGTAACTGGGACCACGTTGGGGGCAACTGGGATCCTATTGAGAGTGACTGGGATCACAGTGGGAGTGACCAGCGCCATACTGGGATCATAGTGGGAGTGACTGTAAGGGACCAGGATCATACTGGGAGCGACTAGAACTACACAAGGGGGAAGTGGGAGCCAGTGGGGCTAGGCTGGAAGCCAAGTGAGAACACACTTGGAGCAATTGGGATCAAGCTGAAAGCAACTGGGAGCAACTGGGAGTGACAGGGTGCATGCTGGAGGCAACTGGCCTGAACTGGGATCACACTGCTGGGAACTGGGACCATCCTGGGGCAAGTGGAAGTCACTGGGTGTCGTGGGTTTCTGTGGGTGGGTTTTGGTAGTGGGGGGGCTCCAGGGGTGGCTTCTGTTGGAAGCTGCCAGAAGCTTCCCCTGCCCCGCGGAGCCAATGCCAGCTGCTCCAGGACGGACTTGCTGCCGCTGGCCAAGGCCGAGCCCATCAGGAGCAACAGGAACAGCTCTGGAATAACAGATTTAGGGACAGAAGGAATTGCAGCCAGGGAAGAGCAGAGTGGGAACGTGGGAACAGCAATGCAGACCCCAAGGGTGGTGCAGAAGGAGGGGCAGGAGGTGCTCCAGGCCCTGCAGCCCCTGGGGGAGCATCGGGGTGCAGAGACCCCCCTGCAGCCCCTGGAGGCTCCCACGCTGGAGCAGGGGGATGCAGGAAGGAGGCTGTGACCCCGGGGCAGGCTCAGGATGGAGCAGGTCCTGGCAGGGACCTGCAGCCCATGAAGAGGGAAGCCCAGGCTGGAGCAGGTTTTTCCCAGCAGGACTCGTGGCCCCTGTGGGGGACCCACGCCAGGTCAGCTCATCCCTGAAGGACTGACCCCATGGAGGAGGGACCCACGGGACAGCAGGGTGGGAAGAGCTGCTGCCCGAGGGATGGACTCACTGCAGAGGTCCATCCAGGACTGTCTCCCGTGGGAGGGACCCCACGGGAACAGGAAAGGATCCAACTCCTCTCCCTGAGCAGTGACAGGAACAACAACTGACTGTAACCTCCATTGCCATCCCCCTGCACCGCTGAGGGGAGGAGGGAGAAGGTGGAAGGAGGGATGGGGGGAAGGTGTTTTTCAGACTGTTTTATTTCTCACTTTTTGGCTTTTATCCTCTCAGTAATAAATTTAAGTCTGTTTTGCCCGTTAGGAAGCGACTTTCTCCCCAGCCTTATCTCTACTCGGGAGGGAGCCCCCGGTGGTCTAGGGGAAAAGACACTGCACTGTCACTGCAGAGACCCGGGTTCGATTCCCGGTCGGGGCCCCTCCCCGGGCAGATGGAGCTTGTTAGCCCTGTAAGGCAATCCATCTACGTCCTGAGGACCTCGCTGCCACCGTCCAAGCGTGCTTGGCCCCGGCAGATGAACCTCAGGATTAAAGGGTGGGCTCAGTTCCGCGCACACT
>NW_020957134.1:56589-62401 GCF_003031625.1 Empidonax traillii | reverse complement strand
AGAGACCCGGGTTCGATTCCCGGTCGGGGCCCCTCCCCGGGCAGATGGAGCTTGTTAGCCCTGTAAGGCAATCCATCTACGTCCTGAGGACCTCGCTGCCACCGTCCAAGCGTGCTTGGCCCCGGCAGATGAACCTCAGGATTAAAGGGTGGGCTCAGTTCCGCGCACACTGTGTCTCACCTAAAAAAATCCAATGCGCAGGCTGGAAGTTGGAAAGACCTTCCCCGGTTCTTCGTTCGCGAAGAGACTGGCCATTAATCTCTACTCGGGAATCCTCAGCTGTTTTCTTTTTCTCTCCTCTGTGGAGTTGCAGAGGGAGCGGGAGGTGGCAGCTTTTAGTGGGTGTTTGAAATCCAGCCAGGTTTGATGGGGCCTTAGCAGTTTTAAACGAGTATGCTGAGTTCTGAAGAGGCCAGGAGTTGACCATTAGACAAACAAGAACAAGTTTGCAGCTGCAGGAATGCAGAGGTCAGCAGAAAGCAATGTGAGAAAAATGGTGATAACAGAAACTTTTCCCAGGAATTTGTGCTTTAAGACAACCAATCGTTGGACTGCCTGAGGCGCTTGAACAATGTAGACTAACCAATCATAATAGCATGCTGTGCTCGTGATTGCATGTCCAAGACTCGAAAGAATATATATTGTGTGGCCTTTGGATAATAAAACGGATTTGAATCTGCATCTTATAGATGTGTCGTTCTTTCCCGCTCACGTGAAATGCCCACAGCATCTGATGACCCCGACGTGATGCGGTTGGGGAGGGTCGAATTGCACCAAGCTGCAGAGCCTGTGAGGGTCCTGCTGCAAGCGAAACTTTAGCTGAGCGCCAGAAGAAAGACGGATTCGTGCACGGTCTGACCTGGTGAGTCAGGGATAAGCAGGATGGAATTAACTGCTTTAGCAGTGGAACAGGCGGTTGTTGATAGCCTAATGAACTTAGCTGACAAGACTAATGCTAAGCTGCTGTCTTCGGTGCTGATAGATTTATTACGTTGATGTCGCCATAGCCTGGCTCAGGAGAGCAGAGCTGGAGCCGAGCTGGAGCCAGGATTGGGACCGGGGCCGCCTCAGATCGCGATAGGAACCACCCCATTTTCTCCCCCCCCCCATTCCCCACCTTGGTGTGTGCCGGAGATGGGCTGAGACAAGGGGGGGAGGAGGGGGGGCGAGGCAAGATGGAGCGCTGTTAGAAGACACAGGAAGGCAGCCGCTCGGAGCCACCTCCCTCCTCCCCTTCCACCCCCCCGCGTGTTCTGCAAAGCACGGCAACTGTGGAATTCCGTAGAGCCCGCCCACAACATTCTTTGAACTTTTAACAATGTTAATGCAATTGAACAAGAGGCAAAGATATGTTTGCTTTGCAAGTTATGGTTTCCTCACAGCAATCACTCACGGATGCAAGACACGGGGTAAAGAATTTTACTCTAAGATTCCAAAACGAAGCTGCTGTAAGATTTAAGAGTGCCTGGGTAGCGTGATGGGAGCCTGGCTACCTTAGAAAGAGCACAGTGATGTTTAAAGAAGCTCAAATGGCTCAGTTGGTAAAGCATGGGACTGCGAATCCCAGAGCCATAAGTTTGAGACCCGCTGTGGAACAAAGTGCGGGACTGGCTGCAGCCCGGTGGGTCACTTCGCTTTTTCCCAAGCAGACCCCTCTGTTACGATAACAACTTAAAACTGACTAAACTATTAATAGCAACGGTTTGTAAGCTTTTTTGTTAACAGCGCAAGCGACTGAAAGAGGCGACTGCATACCAACATTCGGAGAGCACGGAGACAGCGCCGGCAGGGGGGGCTGACGCGGACCGGGGTGCCCGCGCAGCACCATGCTGGGAGCAGACCGAAGGCGGAGCCGCTGTTGATGGAGCTGTGGAGCTGTGGAGCTGCTGGCTCTGAGCCAGAGCGGGGCGAGTCGCCCCGGCACCATCAGGGGCCACCGCCTGCGTTGAGAGTGTCTTAGAGGATCCAAGGCTCGGCACTTGTAGTGTTGCAGTGTGACAAAACTGCTAAAACTGCAGCTGGATTAAAAAAGGAAAAAGGGAGCTTTGAAGAGAACTTCCATATGCATGACTCGTAGTGCTGGTTCACTAAGTTTGTCACACAGAAGTGGAACTTACTGAGGAATAGTTAAAAGTTTAAGAGATCTATGATTGGTCCTGGTTACTTGGTTATTGTGATTTTGTAATTTCAGATTTTGCTTTTCCCCTTCCTAGCATCAGGTTCTGGTAAATTTCAGTAAGGAATTTAAAATGTACACAAATGATTTTCTTGTCTTCTTTCAGTTCACCTAACATTATTTCTGTTATGCTGCATAACTTTTGGTATTCTATAGCAGGGCTAGCTTATGCATGGGGCAAGTTATTGTCAAGAAAGCATTTTTACATGCCAAACATATTTTCAAATACAAGAAAATAGGAGGAGGAGAATATGCATGTTCATGAACAGGTGCTGGATCAAAAATGGATCTCATATAGGTTCGTTAAGCCTTTTTGTTCCTTGTATTGATTCCTCTTCAGGACAGGTGGAGTTTACTGAACATGACCGTCAGAGATGGAAGACTGAGAAGCACACAGCCAGTAATACTGGGATCTGGAATCTGTGGCTGAAATGCAAAACTATAATAAAAATCCCAGCTATGTGTGAATGAGGAGTGGATTGAGGTGGCCACCTTCTGAATGACTGGAAAAAAAGCTGTATGAGTGAAAAAAGCTGTGTAGATGTCTATGTGTGTGAACTTAAAATACTTTATAAGTGTTAAGATTTTAAGAGGATGTATTATATAGATTTAATTATGGTAAGTTGCTGCATGCTTGCCTTCAATGATTGGAAGCAAGAATCAAAGAGGTGCAGGTTAATGCTGGTCAAAATTGACTAAATGGTCTGTTGGTACATGGGAACTATCAGAATGGCTTTTGCCTATGGTCAAGACAGGTTTGCTTCTGTTATCTGTTTTTGTGGTTGTGCTACTAATGTTGCCATGTTTGGTGTCGTGTTTGCAAAGGACCCTGCAAAGGACGACCCAGGTGATTTTCCTAGCACAAATACAAAAAGGGGTTACGCGTGTGTTTTTAAATAGCTTAAGACATGCAGTTTTGCAAAATAGAGCAGCAATTGATTTTTTGCTTTTAGCCCATGGGCACGGGTGTAAGGATTTTGAGGGAATGTGTTGCATGAATCTATCTGATCATTCACAAGAGCATACACAAACAGTTACAAGAGCTTAAGGAATGCATGCATCATGTAAAAGAAGGATCTGTGGGATTGGATGCCTGGCTGGCGTCTTGGGGAGTAGGAGGTTGGCTAAAAGATATACTTAAACAAGGGCTGTCTATACTCGTTTTCATTCTGGTTTTATTACTTATTATTCTGTGTGTTTTTAGGTGTCTTCAGGATTGTATTATTCGTAGCTTTGATTCTATGCTTAAACAGAAGGGGGGAAATGCTGGGGTCTTAGCAGTTTTAGACGAGTATACTGAGTTCTGAAGAGGCCAGGAGTTGACCGTTAGACAAACAAGAACAAGTTTTCGGCTGCAGGAATGCAGAGGTCAGCAAAAAGCAATGTGAGTGAAATGGTGATAACAGAAACTTTTCCCAGGAATGTGTGTTTTAGGACCACCAATCAATGGACTGTTTGAGGCGCGTGAACAGTGTGTGCTGACCAACCATAATAGCATGCTGTGCTCATGGTTGCATGTCCAGGACTCAAAAGATTATATATTGAGTAACCTTCTGATAATAAAATGGATTTGAATCTCCATCTCATAGATGTGTCGTTCTTTCCCGCTCGCGTGAAATGCCTGCAGCAGGGTGTGGGTGTGAATTGACTGTGGTGTGAGTGTTGTTATTGGGAATCTATAATTCAGTCACTGTTCAATTGCAAAAATTATATTGAATCACTTGCTAACTGTTAAGTTGGTCAATGATTAAATGCTACTAATCTCTTTTGCCCCCTTATCTTTCTGTTCAAATCCTTTGCACCCTGACCCTCTTGCATCCCAAGGCTCTGTGTAAATCACTCCCTTTCATAGAAAATTATATTTTTGTGACTTCCACTTTAAAAGCTTCCTCCTCAGCTAAACTACAATACAACTCCAATTAGCTGTTGAAAACTTGACGACATGAAGACAATTAAAGGAAGGAAATTAGTTTTCTTTTTCTGTATTTTAATGAGCCCCACAGTGTGTTTAGAGACAAGTCCATCATCCTGAGGTACTGAGAGAAGATTGAAGAAGCTGCTCAAGAAGTCAGAAGCCAAACTCCCAGTCCCTTGAAGCATTGCTGGGCCCCACTGAGGGCAGGCACTGACAAAGCCTCCTTCAAGCAGATCCGTGCAGGCTAGGTGTGCAGGCAGACAAAGGCTCTGGGCAGTGTCACAATGGTCCCCTGATTCCATGAGACAACATTCCTAATTTACTGTCTAGACTAGAGGGAAATCACAGGAAGGGCCATGGTTTGTCAGGACTTGCTTTACCTGAGTGAGCCCCGGGGGGCTTTTGGAGCTGAGTCCTTGAACCTCAGGGACTGAGGGGAGATTGTACAAACCTGTCCATAAGTGAAAGTTAGAAGGAAAACCCAAAGTATCTGGAAGCATTAATGGGTCCCACTGAGTGTCACTACAGGCAAAGTCTCTCCAGGGATTAATTAAAGCAGAGAATTGGAGGCCATGATTGCACAAACCTCTTCAAAACTCAAAGAAAAAGGCAAAGTACCTTAACAAACCTCTAGTACCTTGAAGCTTTAACAAGCCCCACTGAGGGCCTTTCCTGACAAAGGCTCTCAAG
Source organism: Empidonax traillii (assembly GCF_003031625.1). Lineage (NCBI taxonomy): Eukaryota > Metazoa > Chordata > Aves > Passeriformes > Tyrannidae > Empidonax > Empidonax traillii. The sequence goes on along the minus strand of NW_020957134.1, from coordinate 57,620 downwards.
GGATTCATTAGAGCAGATAATTGGAGGCCAGGACTGAACAAACCTCTCAAAGACTAAGTGTCAAAAAGAAGGTTATTAATAAACATACCTTGAGTTCCTTAAACTATCAGTGAGCCCCACTGAGTGTCACAACTGATTGAGAATCCCAAGGGACTCATTAGAGCAGATAATTGAAGGTCATGACTGAATAAACCTCTCAAGAACTCACTTTCAAAAGGAAAAATTGCTTCAAAACCCTTGAGTGCCTTGAAGCATTAATGAGCCCCACTGAGTGTCACTACTGACAGAGTCTCTCCAGGGACTAATTAAAGCAGAGAATTGGAGGCCATGATTGCACAAACCTCTTCAAAATTCAGAATCAAAAGAAAAGGCACAGTACCTTAACAAACCTCTGGTACCTTCAAGCTCTAATGAGCCCCTCTGAGGGTCATTCCTGACAAAGGCTCTCAAGGGACTCTTTAGAGCAGATAATTGGAGGTCATGACTGAAAAAGCCTGTCAAAGACTCAGTGTCAAAAAGAAGTGTCATAACAAATTTACCTTGAGTGCCTTGAAACATTTATGAGCTACAGTGAGTGTCCCAACTGACAGAGGCTCTCAGGGGACTCATTAAAGCAGATAATTGGAAGCCATTACTGAACAAACCTCTAACAGATTCAGTGTCAAAAAGAAGTCTTTTCATAAACCCTGAGTGCCTTGAAGCATCAATGACCCACTGAGGGTTGTCACTGTCTGGGGCTCTCAAGGGACTCGTTACAGCAGATAATTGGAGGCCATGGCTGCACAAACCTCTCAGAGATGCAAAACCAAAAGCAAACCCCAAATTGCTCTGAAAATCCTGCAGGTCCTTGAAGCCTTAAGGAGCCCCCCGAGGGCCCCTCCTGACAAAGCCTCCCCAGGGACTCTGCAGCAGCTCCTTGGAGGCCCTGAGTGCAGGGAGCCAAAGGCTCTGGGCAGCAGCTCAGCTGCTGAGAAAAGCCTGGCCGGCTTTGGGGAACTTTCCTTCCTTTTCAGGCTTCCTCCAGCTTTGGG
>NW_020957134.1:54116-55104 GCF_003031625.1 Empidonax traillii | reverse complement strand
TCCCAGTCCCTGCTGCAGCATCCCAGGCACATCCCAGCAGGCTTCCCGTCTACCAGGGCTCCTGCAGGGCTGGGAAGCCAGGCTGTGCCCCCCAGGCTGCCCCAAGCTGTCCTGCAGAGCAGGGTCCTGCAGCCCAGGGGCTGTGCCGGGGCAGCAAACCCAGGGCAGTTGGGAACAAGAGAGAGGGACAAAGCAGCTCCCCTCATTCTGCACTAAGCCCCAGACAATCCTCCTGCCTGGCAGGACCTGCTCTGTTCTCCCTGAGTGCATCAGAAGTGCTGAGGGGTTCTGATATCCAGGAACACTCCTCAGGAGAGATGAAGGGAGTGTGAAAAAGAAAAACAAACTTAGATTTCTGGAATGGCCTTCTGCTCTCTTGGTCTTTCTGTGAGTGCAGATGCTTACAAGCCCTTTTCCACTGGGACCAGTTTCATCTGACACAGCTGAACACCAGGACAGGCCCCTATGCCCACCATGCCCATGAGCCCAGGGATGCAGAGCAGGGCTGAGCCCTCACAGCCAGTGGGCACAGGGTCTGCTCCTCATGGAAAATGTAGTGAGCCCCAGCCAGGGCTCCAGCCATGGAGCTGAAGGAGAGACTCCTAGAGAAGGAAAACCAATGGAGCAGTGAGAGGGGTGTTGGAAAGCGGCTTTGATTTCTCTCAGAATGTTCTGCCGTAACTTGTCACTGTTCTTTCCTCCTTCAACAGGTGCCCATATCCAGAGGCAAGAAATGGCCAACAGCAGCTCCATGGCCCAGTTCCTACTCCTGGCATTCTCAGACAGGTGGGAGCTCCAGCTGCTGCTCTTCTGGCTCTTCCTGGGCATCTCCCTGGCTGCCCTCCTGGGCAACGGCCTCATCCTCAGCACCGTAGCCTGCGACCAGCACCTGCACACCCCCAGGGACTTCTTCCTGCTGCACCTCTCCCTCACAGACCTGGGCTGCATCTGCACCACTGTGCCCAAAGCCATGCACAACTCCCTCTGG
>NW_020957134.1:50347-53556 GCF_003031625.1 Empidonax traillii | reverse complement strand
CATGGATGTGCTGCACAGGCCTTTTTCTTTGTCTTTTTCATGTCAGCAGAGTATTTCCTCCTGACCATCATGTGCTATGACCGCTACGTTGCCATCTGCAAACCCCTGCACTACGGGACCCTCCTGGGCAGCAGAGCTTGTGCGCACATGGCAGCAGCTGCCTGGGCCTCTGGGTTTCTGTATTCTCTGCTGCACACAGCCAATACATTTTCCCTGCCCCTGCCCCAGTTCTTCTGTGAAATCCCACACATCCTCAGGCTCTCCTGCTCACACTCAGGCTACCTCAGGGAAATTGGGCTCCTTGTGGTTAGTGCCTGTTTAGCATTTGGTTGTTTCATTTTCATAGTTTTCTCCTATGTGCAGATCTTCAGGGCTGTGCTGAGGATCCCCTCTGAGCGGGGGCGGCACAAAGCCTTTTCCACGTGCCTCCCTCACTTGACCGTGGTCTCCCTGTTTGTAAGTACTGCCATATTTTCCCACCTCAAGGCCCCCTCCATCTCCTCCCCATCCCTGGATCTGTTTGTGTCAGTTCTGTACTCGGTGGTGCCTCCAGCCCTGAACCCCCTCATCTACAGCCTGAGGAACCAGGAGCTCAGAGATGCCCTGAGGAAAATGATGACTGGACGCTTTTCAGCAGCAATAAAGCGCCTGTGTTCTGGTGTGTAGCATTCAGGAGACTCTTTAATGGCCCAGCCCTTCTGCTCAGGTTTTCATGGAGGTCACCAGGTCCTTCTTGCAGTTATTTTCTGTACAATGAGATATTATAATGTATCTGCCTTCTAATTTAGTGTCTACTCATTGAATTTTCCCCAGAGATGTATAAATGATGAATTGTGCTCTCTGAGTATTTAAACAAAATAAAGGACCCTGCAGTGCCTTCTTTGTCCAGGACCCTTTTTCTCAGCTGTTCCTGAAGGACAGCACACTGCAGGACAGGGGGGATTTGCAAAGGCCAAGGGCAGAAGAATCCCAGCACAGCAGCACTGCCAGGGAGCAGCAGAGCTTGGGCTTTGCAGAGCTGCTCTTTCCACTTCCACACTGTCCTTGTGAGCCCCTTTCTGGCTGCAAGGCCTGAGTGCTCTCTGAGCACAGTCCTGGGGGTGAGAGCCCTTTGAGCACAGGCAGGGACAGGCACTGGGAACTTGTGAAGCAGAGCTGGCCTCCCTGACAGCATCTCCAGGATGCTGTGGGATCTTCTGAGGCCACTGCATGGCCTGGGTCACTTCTTCTGTGCCCTTGCTGCAGGGCTGGAACTCTCCTGCAGTGACACCAGGACACTCCTGCTCTTTGCATTCCCAGCCTGATTTTTAGATCCAGTCTTGCCCTGCTGTTCCCAGGGACATGCTGGGAGTGCTTCAGAGCTGCCATCCTGGGGCAGCTCCTGCCCAGCGTGGGCAGGCACAAGGTCTCTCCCCCTGCTCCTCTCAGCTCAGCAGTGCCACTGTTTGCTGCAGCCTCCTCCTCCTTGCCCAGCACAACCCTCCTGGCAGAGTTGGACACAGCCCTTGTTCTCCCCCCTCCTCATGGCCCTGCCCAAGCCCCTCAGCTACAGCCTGATGGCCAGAAACCTTCAGGGCAGGGAGGCACCAGGGAAAATTCTGAGGAAACCTTTCAACTGCACTAAAATCCAATGGGAATGGTTGGCCTCAAGGAAGAAATCCCTTCTAATTCTCCAGGACTACCATGATAAACAATCTGTGTTGTGTCCTGGGCACTCCTCTGTAAATGTGAGCTATTGGAAAGGTTTTGGGGTCAGGGATGTTGAGAAGGCTGGGCAGTGTCCCTGGGACACCTCTCCCAAAGCCTTGCACAGGCCAGAACCATCCCAGAGGTTCCTGGGGCTTTGGCAAAGGCAGACATGGAACCAGTCTGCAAACAGGGCAGCAAGGAGGCTTGGCAGAGTTCCAGACTGCTCAGGCTCAGCAGGGAAGGGCACATGGCAAGTCCTCCTGCAGCCATTGCCAGGCATGGGAAGGACAAGGCAGGGATTGCAGAAACCCTGTGGGAGGGAAAAGAAGGGGATGTTGTGTGCCCAGATTTTAGAAAGTCCTTGACATGGTCTCCTATGGTCTCCTTATGTCCAGATTGGTGAGAGCTGGACTGAAGAAGTGGAAGATGTGGTGGGTGGGAATTTGACTGAAAGAAGAGTGTCAATTAAAATCCATGGTACAAAGTCCTCTTGGCAGCAACTTTCTGATGAAATCCCTCAGTGACCAGCTCTTGAACATGACTAGAGAACATTTTTGTTATCTCTCTGTAAAATGGGACAAAATGTATTTTCAAATATTTTGTGAATGATGCCAAATTTCAGAGAGCCCCTGAGTAACCCGTCCTGATTTAAAGGCACATATTGCGGTGGGAACTCCAATCAAATAAACTCACTCCCCTTTTATTTCCCACCAATACAGGGAGACCAAATACGAGGAGGTATAAGTGAAAAAAATAACAGTTCATTGACCATAAATACAGCAGCAAAACCAGCAATACCAACAGCACTGTTCAAAGCAACAGCAGAGAGGGAAATTGCCTCCTCTCTCGCCCCTGCCCCAACTCCCTTTGGTAAACAGTTCAAAGCAGGGATCAACACGTGCCTCCCTTCCCCCTTTCCCCCCTGAATGAACAAAGAACAAAATCCAGACCCCGGGGAAAGAGAAGGCAAAGCAAACTGTGGGAAACTCTCTGGTCTGAGCTAAGCTGTGTTGCCCAAGAACACGCTGACTCCAGAGGGGTCCAAGTGGGGCAGAGCCGGCGACTCCGGTCCGTGCGGTGGGAGGGGGGGAGGCAGCGGCTCTGCTTGATTCCATGGAGTGCTGGGCAGGCACAAGGGGTTCCAGGAGACTCTTCAGTGTCACTCTTGGTTCCATGGCATTCCACAGTGTCCCTGCATTCCTTTGGTTCCAGGAGGCCCAGCAGTGTCACACTGCCACTCGATTCCCTGACCTTACAAAGAATCAGAACGGCCCCTTGATTGAAGGCCAACTCCCCATGGGGCTGCCTTAGGGGCACTGTGGGCACCCAGGCAGGGGAGTTGTCACCTCCCTGGACTCAGCCCTGGTGCCACCACATCTGGATTGCTCTGTGTGGGTATGGGGCTCCCATTTTGAAGGAATAAGGAAGAAGTGGAGAGGATCTAGAGGTGATCTGACAGGATGGAGCTTTTCTCCATATTGTAAATAGAATGAAATCTCCACAAAGTGCAGCATGGAAGT
>NW_020957134.1:43804-49551 GCF_003031625.1 Empidonax traillii | reverse complement strand
CTCTGGCAGGGCTGCAAGGCCCAAAGGCACCCAGGCCTTTGTGCCCTTGGCTCTGGCAGCTGCCTCTGCCCCTCAGACCACCACAAGACACTTTCCTTTGTCTGCCTGCACTCCTGGCCTGCAAGGATCTGCTCTCAGGAGTCCCTGGGGAGGCTTTGTCAGTGCCTGCCCTCAGTGGGGCCCAGCAATTCTTCAAGGGACTGGGAGTTTGGCTTCTGACTTCTTGAGTAGCTTCTTCAATCTTTTCTCTGTACTTGAGGATGATGAACTAATCTGTAAACACACTGTGGGGCTCATTAAAATACAGAAAAAGAAAACTAATTTCCTTCCTTTAATTGTCTTCATGTCATCAAGTCTTCAACAACTAATTGGAGTTGTTTTGTAGTTTAGCTAAGGAGGAAAATTTCAAAGAGAAGTTCCAAAAGAATAGCTTTTGTTTTATGAAGGGCAATGATTTCCACAGAGCCCTGGGATGCAAGAGGGTCAGGATGCAAAGGGTTTGGACACAGAGATAAGAGGGTAAAAGAGACTAGTAGCACTTAATCATTGACCAACTTAACAGTTATCAAGGGATTCAGCAGCATTTACTACAAATGAACAGTGGCTGAATTATAGATTCACAATAACAACACTCACACCACAGTCAATTCACACTGATATCTCAGATCTTTTTGGGTTTTTTACTTTTGTAGATTTTAGAACTACTTGTGTAGTGAATATATTTTAATGTAGCTGTATTATATCCCTTACACTTAACAGAGTATTTACACATACCCAACCCTACTACCCCATTCCATATAAATCTCTCTAAACTCCATTTTTAGTCTTCTTTTCAAGGTAGAATTGCACAAAAACACCCTAAGGCCTGGACTAGAAGACATCACACAGACACAGTGACCTTCTAGGCAGAACTCTTTAGGAACTCCCAGGATTGTGTGTGCTGTGAAGAAGATGAAGATGAGGAAGAAGGGGTCCTAAAGACACCAAACCCAGTTCCTGAAGGGGTGTGTCAGGGGGCAGAATGGGGCAGAACCAGGACTGCATAAACCTGGGATTGGATGGACCTTATTATAAAACCATAGAACCCCTGTCTTGGGGGGGCACACATGGTATGTATTCCTCTAGGCCTAACAACTCATTAAAGGACCAGGATTCTTTATCTTATCTCCTACCTAAATTGGCCTGGAGTCTTTTTCTTCATGATCTCTTAAGGCAACAACACCCACACCCAGGCAGAGATGTGTGGACACACCAAGATCTGGGTGTGTAAAGGTCCCTCTCCAAAATTCTCCTGGTTGTCAGTGAAACCCTCCCACATATCCCTTTGTGTTTCCCAACAGACAAGGTTCCACGAAGCCCTGTAGGGTCACAATGGCCCCTTCATTCCATAAGTTCCCACAGAGTCACAGTGACCCCTTGATGCCACGAGTTTCTGTGCTGTCCAGGTTACCTTGGGTTGATTGAGGACCTGCACTGTCTCACTGGGCCCTTGATTCCACCAGGTGTGACAGTGTCACAGTGGTCCCCTCAGCTCCAGGAGGCCCTGCAGGGTCCCAATGGCCCTTTGATTGGGACAGTTTGGGGGGACACAATGGAAGGGAGAGATTGACCCATTGGAGAGTGTCCAAAGGAGGGCAACGAAGAAGGACCTGGAGGGGAAGGCATGTGAGGACACTGAGGGCACTTGGGGTGTTCAGCTGGAGAAGAGGAGACTGAGGGGAGACCTCACTGCAGTCACAACTTCCTGGGCAGGGGCACAGGAGGGGCAGGCCCTGAGCTCTGCTCTGTGGGGACCAGGGACAGGACTGAGGGAATGGCCTGGAGTTGTGTCAGGGCAGGGTTAGGTTGGATCTTGGGAAAAGGTTCTTCCCCCAGAGGGTGGAAAGGGCTGTGAGAGAGAAGCTGGTAACTGGCCTGGACATTTGGGAGGAGCAATCAGTCCCTTCATACTAGAGCAGTCCAGTCCCCTTTCCTACAGGCAGCTTCTTCTGAGACCTTCTTGGGTTGTGTGTGTAGAGATTCCTGCCTTGGCTGGGGATGCCCTCCAAGGACACTCCTCAAGGTTGAGCAAAAGAAATCTGGGTCTGGGTGAGTGACATCAGATCTCTATGTAATAATTATTTCTTTTTGCTGGCTTTAATATCATTTTTTCCAGAATTGCTTCAATATAGTGCACATATTATACTCTACTACTGGTAGTTTTAGCCTTTATACTGAGTAGTAAATAATTCTGATTAGGATCTTTTTTCTGATCAATTGTAAGAATAAATGAATCATTTTATATAAATATTCCCATTTTGCCAAACAATAAAAAGTGTGGGACAAAAGTGGTTCAATCACACTTATGGAATTCCGTAAATTTAATTTGTTGACAAAATCTGAGGTCAAGATTGGATCCCTTATTCCTTGAGACTCTGCAGTGCCACAGTGGCTCCTTGATTCCATGAGCTTGCACTGTTCCCAGTGTTCTTGGGCTCCATAAGGCCCTGCAGTGTACCAATGGCCCACTGATTCCCTCATTTTCCCCAGTGTCACAATGGCCCCTTGATCCCATGAGGTTCCACAGTGTCCCAATGGTCCCTTTGACTCCATAAGACCCTGCAGAATCAGAATGGCCCCTGGATTCTGTGAGGTTCCACAATGTCACAATGGCCCCTTGATTCCATGAAACTCTACAATGCCCTGTTGGTCCCCTTTGGTTCCCAAAGGTTCTGTGATGTCACACTTGCCTTTTGATCCCAGGAGGTTCCACAGAGTCTCGGGGTCCTTTTGATCCCAGGAGGATCCACAGTGTCACATGTTCCCTTTGGTTCCAGGAGGCTCCAATGGATTACAATGGCCCCTGGATTCCAGGAGATTCCACAGTGCCCTGGGGTTCCCATGCCTCCCTGAGTTTTGGCAGTGTCCTGGGTTCCTTTGGCAGGGGGACAAACCCCTCCACCTGTGTATTTAGTTTTGCATTTCCTTCACTGTTTTGTGCTCCCAACACACACACCCCCCAGTCTGGGCAGAGTCTGGCCCCCCAAAGAGCACAGAACCTGACTCTTTGTGGCTCCTGCTGCAGGGGCTGCAACTTGGGCCACAATCTGTGCCAGGAGCAGAGAGGTCCCTCCCCACAGAAACTTCTTGGCAATGGAGTTTTTAAGAAAACGGGACAGGCTGTGGGGATTGGTATAAGGGCACAGCAAGAGATATGTCTTGAGCAGCCTCCTGATTAACATGACCAGCCTGTTCATTCCCTTTTCCCTGTTTTCTCATGCTTATTCCTCCACAAACCACTGTGATTCTACCCTTGCTTTGGTTCTTTCCTAGACATCTCATGGCACATCTCGCCCAGTCCCCAAGTACCCTTTCTGGCTGCCCATCATGAGTCTCAGACTCTGAGGCCCAATCCCCCACCCTCAGCTGCAAGGTCACCCTGAGAGGTTCTGCCATTGACCCACTTGCTTCAAGTTTCATACAGATATCTTGGAACTGCCTGTGAATTAATTTTTTACCTTTTGGGCTTAGAAGGTTTTCTCCAAAACTGCGACAATTCATATCCTCAATATGGAAATTCTTTTGCGAAGGAGTTTGGGACTTTAGACTCAAAATAATCACAGAATGGTTTTGCTTCAAATGGAGTTAAAAGGTCATCTGGTCCAAGTCCCTGAACATGGACAGTGACATCTTTTGCTAATTCAGGTTACTCACAGTCCTTAGACAAATTAAGAGGTGGGACATCAACTCCTCTGGAAGCCTGTTCCAGTTCTTTCCACTCTTATTGTTAAACATTTCCTCCTATTATCCAAAAAATATTCTTCCCTTTCAGTTCAAAGCAACTGCCCCATGTTGTGCCTTGGTAAAGGCCTTGGTAAAACGTATCCCTGGGATATCCTTAAACTATGATCAGGACATTTTAATCTGCAACAACATTACTGAGTGCCCAGAGATCTCCCCAGAGGGGGTTTCAAGCTCATATAGAGGGGTTAAGGAGCTGTGGTCTCAATGGTTTGGAGACTGAGGACAGTACAGGACAGCCCTCAGAGGGCTTAAAGGGAGGATTTAGAGATGGTGGATCCTTTTGTCATAGCAGGAAACAGCAGGAGAAAGAAAGAACTAATGCCAAGTGCAGCTGGGGAGGTCCAGAGTGGACAAGAAGAAAAAGGAATTGCTCTCCAAGGGCAGTGCTGTGGTGCAACACATCAGCCAGGAGGAGTCTGGATGAGCCCAAGGCTTTGTGTGTGCAGGAAGAGCCAGGGAGGACGCAGAGATGTCAGTGCAGGAAGGGGCCAGCAGGGTGGGGCAGCCAGGGGGATGACGACAGCCTGCAGGGAAAGGGGCAGGGCATGGACACCGTAGGACAGCCTGGGCTGCACAGCAGAGAGGCCTGTGCAGAAGCTGAAAGGCCCTGACACAGCCACCTTCTGCAGGCCTTTGGCCATGGCTGCTGGCTGTGCCCCTGAGGCCAGGAGGACACAAGTGGCCCTTGCAGCCCTGGGGCCCCCTGGCCTCCTTGTCCCTGCTCAGCAGCCTGGCAGGTGCCACCCCATCGTCCTGCCCTTGGCACTGCCCATCCCACATCCCAGAGCCCCAGGAAGAGCCCTGAGCAATGAGGCAGGGACAGGATCTACCTTCCCAGGGGCTGGGGGTCAGGCCTTGGTCCTTTGGATTGAGGAAACAAGTCAATGTTTCTTCAGCATCAGAGCCACTTTTCTTTTGCTTGTCCATCCTTGTCATCACTTTTTACAGTTTTCTGCTCTTACTGGAACCTGGGGACATGTTCTCAGTTGTGTCCCTCAGTTAGACTCATTAGCACTACAAGAACCCTTAGTGTTTCAGTCTCAATTTGACTTCTTGAAAGTTTGTTTGAACTTCCTCTCAGGGACTGAGTCTCATGTAAACAAGTCCAGTCCACCTCCCCCCACCCTGAGGGTGATGAAATGCCTAGGGCTCTCCTTGTTCTCAGCCTTGACTTTTCTGAGCCAGTGTGGGGTTGGGGGGGGCAGATTCCTGTGCAGATACAACCCCTTTGGGCGCTGCTGTGGGGATGTGTCTGAGAGCAAAGTGCCCAAAGGCCCTCCAGGACACTTCAGGCTCTTCAGCTGTTTCCCTGGGTGTCCTGCAGGGCTGCAGGTGCCCTCCAGGAGGGCACAGCTCTGCCATAGTATCCCTGTGCTGCACAGGATCCCCGTGGAGAAAACTCCTCAGTGCTAACTCCATGGAAATGCTCTGGGCAACTGCAATGAGCATTTGGTGTCTCACTATGGGAGGGGAGAGATGAGAAGATGAAGAGTGTGTCAGTCTGTTCTTTGGACACGGATTTCTGGCTCTCTGTGCAGTTTCTGTGTAGGGGAACAGTTGAGTGTGATGGTCCTGCAGCTCCAAGGTGCCAGCACAGGGCAGCTGAGCACAGACTGATGGGCAGAGCAGCTCTTGTGTCTGCACTGAGAGACCGTCCCTGTGCCCTCAGAACCAACAAGACCTGACCACCAGTGCCATTTATTGTCAGAGATTTCCAGCATTCAAAACCACTCCTAACTGTGGCAGATGAAACTGGGGGAAGAAACACAAAGAATTCAGGCAGCAACAGCCAGAGCTCAGGGGAAGGAGCTGCAGGGAGGTCTGAGTGAGGAGAGAGAGCCTGAGAGTGGGGTGGCTGTGAGACGTGTCCTGTTTGGCTGCAGCAGCCTGGTCTAACTCAGCATTGACTTCTCCTCCTCAACAGATCCAAACACTCTGAGGAAGCAGCAAATGCCCAACAGCAG
>NW_020957134.1:40649-43227 GCF_003031625.1 Empidonax traillii | reverse complement strand
CCTCATCCTCAGCGCCGTAGCCTGCGACCAGCACCTGCACACCCCCAGGGACTTCTTCCTGCTGCACCTCTCCCTCACAGACCTGGGCTGCATCTGCACCACTGTGCCCAAAGCCATGCACAACTCCCTCTGGGGCACCACAACCATCTCCTACACAGCATGTGCTGCACAGGCCTTTTTCTTTTATTTTTTTATGTCAGCAGAGTTTTCCCTCCTGACCATCATGTGCTACGACCGCTACGTTGCCATCTGCAAACCCCTGCACTACGGGACCCTCCTGGGCAGCAGAGCTTGTGCGCACATGGCAGCAGCTGCCTGGGCCTCTGGGTTTCTGTATTCTCTGCTGCACACAGCCAATACATTTTCCCTGCCCCTGCCCCAGTTCTTCTGTGAAATCCCACACATCCTCAGGCTCTCCTGCTCACACTCAGGCTACCTCAGGGAAATTGGGCTCCTTGTGGTTAGTGCCTGTTTAGCATTTGGCTGTTTCATTGTCATAGTTTTCTCCTATGTGCAGATCTTCAGGGCTGTGCTGAGGATCCCCTCTGAGCAGGGACGGCACAAAGCCTTTTCCATGTGCCTCCCTCACCTGGCCGTGGTCTCCCTGTTCCTCAGCACCGCATTCTTTGCCCACCTGAAGCCCCCCTCCATCTCCTCCTCATCCCTGGATCTGACCCTGTCAGTTCTATACTCAGTGGTGCCTCCAGTGCTGAACCCCCTCATCTACAGCCTGAGGAACCAGCAGCTTAAGGATGCCATAAGGAAAATGATGACTGGATGCTTTCAGCAGCAATAAAGTGCCTGTATCCTGGTGTGTAGCATTCAGAAGGGGACTCCGTAATGGTCCAGCCTTCCTGCTCAGGTTTTTCATGGATGTCATTGGGTTCTTCTTGCAATAAATTCCTGTGCAAATATATATTATTATGCATCTGCCTTCTAATTTCAGTGTCCACCCATTGATTTTGACCCAGAGATGTAAAAATGTTGAATTGTGCTCTCTGAGAATTTAAACAAAAAAAACATAAAAACCCCCAGGCTCCAGTCTTAGCCAAGGAGGGGGATTGGTCCAGCCCTGAGGTCTACATAAAAGAGAGAGAGAGAGAGAGAAACAGTTCCAGCTGTGACGAATCGGAGTTGTAATCCTAGAAAGAGAAGAAGAAGAACTCTCTAGTGCTGCAAAGTTTTTTAAAAGATCTGGAGCACCGGAAATGGAGAATGAGACTGCTTCTCCTCCTGAACTGATACAAATTGGGGGAGTGGTATTTCTGTAAATGCATTGTACTTTTGCCTGATTAGAACTGTAATACATATATAGTTCTTTGGTTTTTATCTTACTAGTAATAAATCCTATTATTTTTCTCCCCAATCAGGTCTCAGCAGGGCCATGTGGAGTCCAGGGTCATTGAAACACTGGGGAAACTCATGGAATGAAGGAACCACTATTGCACTGCTGAATGCCATGGAATCCAAGGGCCACTGTGACCCTGCAGGGCCTCCTGGAGCTGAAGGGACCATTGTGACACTGTCAAACCTGGAGGAATCAAGGGCCAACTGAGACAGTGCAGGTCCTCAATCAACCCAAGGTAACCTGGAAAGCACAGAAACTCGTGGCATCAAGGGGTCACTGTGACACTGTGGGAACTCATGGAATGAAGGGGCCATTGGGACAGTGTAGGGCCTCCTGGAACCTCTTCTGTTGGAAAAAAAAGAAAAAAATTATTTGTTTGTCTGTATTTTAATGAGCCCCACAGTGTGTTTAGAGACAAGTCAATCATCCTGAGGTACTGAGAGAAGATTGAAGAAGTTGTTCAAGAAGTCAGAAGCCAAACCCCAGATCCTGATGTGTCCACACATCTCTGCCTGGGTGTGGGTGTGAACTGACTGTGGTGTGAGTGTTGTTATTGGGAATCTATAATTCAGTCCCTGTTCAATTGTAGTAAATGCTACTGAATCCCTGTTAAAAGGGAATGTTGAAAATGTTGAAAGTTGCTCAGTGATTAGGTGCTACTGATCTCTTTTGTCCCCTTTACATTGTGTCCAAATCCTTTGCACCCTGACCCTTTTGCATCCCAAAGCTCTGTAGAAATCATTCCCTGTCATAGACAAATTATATTTCTCTGACTTCCACTTTAAAAACTTCCTCATTAGCTAAACCACAAAACAACTCCAATTAGCTGTAGGAATTTTAAAGACATAAAGACAATTAAAAGAAGGGAAATAATTTGTTTTTCTGTTAATGAGCCCCACAGTGTGTTTAGAGACAAGGCCATCATCCTGAGGTACTGAGAGAAGATTGAAGAAGCTGCTCAAGGAGTCAGAAGCCAAACTCCCACTCCCTCGAAGCATTGCTGGGCCCCACTGAGGGCAGGCACTGACAAAGCCTCCCCAAGGACTCCTGAGAGCAGATCCTTGCAGGCCAGGAGTGCAGGCAGACAAAGGAAAGTGTCTTGTGGTGGCCTGAGGGGCAGAGGCAGCTGCCAGAGCCAAGGGTACAAAGGCCTGGGTGCCTTTGGGCCTTGCAGCCCTGCCAGAGCCCTTGGCCATCTGTGCTGCAGGCTGTGCTCCCCTGGCCCTGCTG
>NW_020957134.1:36795-39993 GCF_003031625.1 Empidonax traillii | reverse complement strand
CATTGCTCTGCCAACCCCCTGGGCCTGCTCTGGGCCCTGCAGGTCCTTGCCCTGCTCCCAAGGGCTCTGGGGGTGCTTCATGCTCAGGCCTTGGGCTTTAGAGCTCAGGGTGGGGATTGGGCAGAACTTTGGCAGGTTTGTTGTTCTGCTGGCAGGGTCTGGTTCAGGATTAGGGGAAGAGCTTTTTGGTCTGGATCAGGATTCGAGCTTGGCTTTTTGTACTGGTAATACAGGTTTGGGTGGCCATTGGAGAAGAAACAAGAGTCTGAAATTCTGCATTTGGGCTTTGCCTTTTAGATCAGGTTGAGTTTGGAATTAGAGCAGTTAATTCCTTCCAATGTGAGGGGCATCACTTTTAGGTTGTGGGGCTTGAGGTTAGAAATAGTGTAAAGGTACATCAGATGTGTTTGCAGAGTCAGGGTTTCAACACCCTCAGCATTCCCTGAACTTGCTTTTACCTCATCAAACCCTTTCCTCTCTGTTGGCCAACCCCCTCTTCCTTCCCAAATATCCAATTCTTTTTGTCCCAGTTCCTCCTGATCTACCCCAAACTTCCATCTGGGTGGGCTCAGCTTTGTTATAACAGTGTGCAACCTGCTGGAATCAAGGGGCCACTTTGACACTGAAGGGCCTCATAGAAACCAAACCAAATTGAGGCTTTCCAGGTCCTGAGGGTGATTCAGAAGGGAGGCAGCAGTGATTGCTCCCTACAGACCCACCACTCCAATGGGCTCTCCCTGCCCTCAAAATTTCTGGCCATCAGGCTGTAGCTGAGGGGTTTGGGCAGGGCCATGAGGAGGGGGGAGAACAAGGGCTGTGTCCAACTCTGCCAGGAGGGCTGTGCTGGGCAAGGAGGAGGAGGCTGCAGCAAACAGTGGCACTGCTGAGCTGAGAGGAGCAGGGGGAAAGACCTTGTGCCTGCCCACGCTGGGCAGGAGCTGCCCCAGGATGGCAGCTCTGAAGCACTCCCAGCATGTCCCTGGCAACAGCAGGGCAAGACTGGATTTCCAAATCAGGCTGGGAATGCAAAGAGCAGGAGTGTCCTGGGGTCACTGCAGGAGAGTTCCAGCCCTGCAGCAAGGGCACAGGAGAAGTGACCCAGTGCATGCAGTACCCTCAGAAGATCCCACAGCATCCTGGAGATGCTGTCAGGGAGGCCAGCTCTGCTTCACAAGTTCCCAGTGCCTGTCCCTGCCTGTGCTCAAAGGGCTCCCACCCCCAGGACTGTGCTCAGAGAGCACTCAGGCCTTGCAGCCAGAAAGGGGCTCACAAGGACAGTGTGGAAGTGGAAAGAGTAGCTCTGCAAAGCCCAAGCTCTGCTGCTCCCTGGCAGTGCTGCTGTGCTGGGATTCTTGTGCCCCTTGCCCTTTGCAAATCCCCCCTGTCCTGCAGTGTGCTGTCCTTTAGGAACAGCTGAGAAGAAGGGTCTTGGACAAAGAAGGCACTGCAGGGTCCTTTATTTTGTTTAAATACTCAGAGAGCACAATTCATCATTTATACATCTCTGGGTAACATACAGTAGGTAGACAAATTCGAAGGCATGTGGCTAATAATATTTAATTGCATAGAAAATTATTGCAAGGAGAAGAACCCAATGGCCTCCAGGAAAAACTTAGAGAAGGAAGGCTGGGCAATGATAGAGTCCCAATCTGAATGCTACAAATCAGAAAACATGCAGTTTATTTCTCCTGAAAAGCAACGACTGATCATTTTCCTTATGACATCCTTGAGCTCCTGGTTCCTCAGGCTGTAGATAAGGGGGTTCAGGGCTGGAGGCACCACCGAGTACAGAACTGACACAGTCAGAGCAAGGGATGGAGTGGAGATCAAGGGGGGCTTCAGGTAGGCAAATGTGCCAGGGCTGAGGAACAGGGAGACCACAGCCAGGTGAGGGAGGCAGGTGGAAAAGGCTTTGTGCCGTCCCTGCTCAGAGGGGATCCTCAGCACAGCCCTGAAGATCTGCACATAGGAGAAAACTATGACAATGAAACAGCCAAATGCTAAACAGGCACTAACCACGATGAGCCCAATTTCCCTGAGGTAGCCTGAGTGTGAGCAGGAGAGCTTGAGGATCTGAGGGATTTCACAGAAGAACTGGGCCAGGGCATTGCCCTGGCACAGGGGCAGGGAAAATGTATTGGCTGTGTGCAGCAGAGAATACAGAAACCCAGAGGCCCAGGTAGCTGCTGCCATGTGCGCACAAGCTCTGCTGCCCAGGAGGGTCCCGTAGTGCAGGGGTTTGCAGATGGCAACGTAGCGGTCGTAGCACATGATGGTCAGGAGGAAATACTCTGCTGACATGAAAAAGACAAAGAAAAAGGCCTGTGCAGCACATGCTGTGTAGGAGATGGTTGTGGTGCCCCAGAGGGAGTTGTGCATGGCTTTGGGCACAGTGGTGCAGATGCAGCCCAGGTCTGTGAGGGAGAGGTGCAGCAGGAAGAAGTCCCTGGGGGTGTGCAGGTGCTGGTCGCAGGCTATGGTGCTGAGGATGCAGCCGTTGCCCAGGAGGGCAGCCAGGGAGATGCCCAGGAAGAGCCAGAAGTGCAGTAACTGCAGCTCCCGCCTGTCTGAGAATGCCAGGAGCAGGAACTGGGCCATGGAGCTGCTGTTGGGCATTTCTTGCCTCTGGATATGGGCACCTGTTCAAGGAGAAAAGGACGGTGAAAAGTTAGGGCAGAACATTCTGAGAAAAATCAAAGCCGCTTTCCAACACCCCTCTCACTGCTCCATTGGTTTTCCTTCTCTAGGAGTCTCTCCTTCAGCTCCATGGCTGGAGCCCTGGTTGGGGCTCACTACATTTTCCATGAGGAGCAGACCCTGTGCCCACTGGCTGTGAGGGCTCAGCCCTGCTCTGCACCCCTGGGGTCATGGGCATGGTGGGCACAGGGGCCTGTCCTGGTGTTCAGCTGTGACAGATTGTGGTGGTTTTGAATCTAGGCCTTCCTTGGTGATCAGGTTGTAACCAAGGAACCAAGGTCATGTTCCCAGTATTCCATACAATTTTACGTTAGCAAGAGTATAAATAAGGAGAGAAAGGAAGCTCTCGCTCTTTTTCTTCCGGCGGACCCAAGGTGGAGGTAACTCTGCTGTCGCTCTGCCCGGGTGAGGGAGTGAGGCCTGGCGCGTCTGGTTGGCCTTGAGAGGTAGACGGTGCTGTGGTAGCTGTGTGGGGTGGCTCGCTTCCTCTTGAGGGGAGTA
>NW_020957134.1:32635-34054 GCF_003031625.1 Empidonax traillii | reverse complement strand
AAAGCCCCCAGACACTGCTGAGAGCAGAGGGATCCCTCCCACACCCCTCATTGTCTCAGTCTGTCTCAAGGGCTCAGCACCCCCCTTGTAGCCAAGGACACCCGTGGCTCATCTCACCAACCCAACAGCATCTCCTGGGCTGGCACAGCAGCTCTGCCCCTCTGCACTGGGCAAGCTGAGAAACAAGGAATGCACAGGGAGGGGCCAGCTGGGAGAGGCCAGGGCAGAGCCCACTTGGCACTCAGGGCAGCCTCCCCCTGAGCCAGCTGGGCCACCTCCCACACACCAGCAGTGCCAGGAAGGTGTTCTCAGCCCTGTGCAGCTCCTCAGAGGTCCCTCTGGAACTCAAACCACCAGGCATGTGGCTTGAGAGCTTGAGAGAAATCCGTCCTTGGACCTTTCTCCTAAAGTATCCCCTGGAAAATGTGCTGGGCTGCTCTGGTTGTGTGAGCAGCCCTGCCCCAGGAAACTCTCAGCTGATCAGGGAAAAAACCTGCCCTGGCCTGCCAGGCTTTGCTCTTTCCCCCCACAGCCCCTGGCCAGCCCTGAGGGAACTCCCCAGCCCGGTTGAGGCTGCCCCTGGCAGGTGGCAGAGCTGCTGCCCCAGCACAGCCCCTGGGCTGCAGGACCCTGCTCTGCAGGACAGCTCGGGGCAGCCTGGGGGGCACAGCTCGGCTTCCCAGCCCTGCAGGAGCCCTGGCAGAAGCGAACCCTGCTGGGATGTGCCTGGGATGCTGCAGCAGGGACTGGGATGTGCCAGCGCTCGCACATCTTTGCCCAACCTGCAGACACGGTGCCCTTCCTGCTGACTGACCTGACACCAACACCCAGGGAGGAGTCTGCCTGAACTCTGAGGTGTTACTGAGGAGAAACATCAGTATCCAATTAGCAGGTCAGAAAACATCAATATCCAATTAGCCAAGGGACAAGCCCAGGGACTTTTTGCAAGAGAAAAATCTGAATGCCCCCAAACATGTCATCCTAATACTTTTCATGTTTTCCCACAGTATTTGTGTCATTTTCCTGTGAGTTTGATCGTCTCATAGAGATGTCATTCAAAATGTCCAAGATACAATTAAAGTTTGCATGAGAGAAAAGTCACCATGATTGTTTTCTAATTCACCAACTTCATAATATAATTACACAGAAAAAGGAAATATTCCTATTTTAAACCAAAAGAAATCACTGAGATACCCACCTTAATTTGAATTGAATGCCTGAACTCAAAGTAACCATTCCCATGCAGATTATCCACAGAGCAGCAATGCCTGCTTGTCCCCAAATGTTGTCAAAGATGCAGCCTCCTCTTTTGAACTCTCAGGTGTCTCCCTGCTCCAAAGATCTGGGCTGGAGCCCAGGGCAGGCCGGCTTTGCTGCCAGGAACCTGCCAGAGCCCTTCTTAGGTGGTGCCAATCTGCC
>NW_020957134.1:27042-30465 GCF_003031625.1 Empidonax traillii | reverse complement strand
GGTTAAAACAACCAATGGACTGGAAAAGAGAAGTGTGAGCCTGCCCTGAGAGAACCAATCGGGCTCAAGAAAAGGCTATATTGCCTTTTACAGAAGAAAGAAAGCAGAGCAGAGCTGAGCATGGGAGGGACAAGGGAACAGTTATGCAAATTGAGAGACCTTAAAAGAACTGCCCCCCCCCATCTCGGGTGTGTTCTCAGGCCCTGGCACGAGGCAAACCTGACCGCACCCAGCGCGCGCTGAAAATAAAAGTTCTTTGTTTCACTTTATTTGGCCGTCTACGAAATTTTAATTTGAGATATTTCTCACACCTGCCCTCAGTGGGGCCCAGCAATGCTTCAAGGGACTGGGAGTTTGGCTTCTGACTTCTTGAGCAGCTTCTTCAATCTTCTCTCAGTACCTCAGGATGATGGACTTGTCTCTAAACACACTGTGGGGCTCATTAAAATACAGAATACCAAATTATATTCTTTCCTTTAATTGTCTTTGTGTCTTCAAGTCTTCAACAACTAATTGGAGTTGTATTGTAGTTTAGCTGAGGAGGACGATTTTAAAGTGGAAGTTACAAAAATATAATTTTCTATGAAAGGGAGTGATTTACACAGAGCCTTGGGATATGTAATAAATCAGTAGTAGTAGTTTAAATTTACTCATCAAATTAGTAGTAATAGTTTACTACTTAAATTGTATTGCATGTTATATTCCTATATACATATATATGTTATTAAACTATAAATTCATTAATCTGTCAGCATTATAAGTTGATGATCATGCAGCTTGCAATTCTTAAACTGAAAAGACACATTATTATGCCTTGCTGATTCTTACTTTTATAAAAAGCTCATTGTCCCATAGCATGCATAAAGTAACGAAGGGAAGGACAAGAATCAAAGAGTCAAGAATGAAAATGATACAGAGTATCCAAGATGGACACCTGGAAATACCTAACACACCAGGCCTCAAGGACTAAAAACTAATTAAAACTATGGACAGGAAAGCACCTAGCAACTAAAACAGGCCTGCAGAGAAACCAACCAGAACCAGACCTGCAAACTCAGATCCAATAGAAAGATAACAATGGGAGGGGAACTGATAAGGGAATAAAAGTTACTGTTTTTTCCTACTGTGCTTGCGTACCGTGAGTGAAGCAGGGATCTCCCCGGCCGCCCAGTGCGCTGTTTTGCTTATTTGTCTTTTCTATAAATCTTTAATAAATTTTTATTACTATGTTTCAACTCAGTTTCATTTTACTTATAACAGGATATAAGAGGGTCAGGGTGCAAAGGATTTGAACAGAAAGAAAAGGGGACAAAAGAGATTAGTAGCATTTAATAATTGACCCACTTAACAGTTAGCAAGTGATTCAATATAATTTGATACAATTGAACAGTGACTGAATTATAGATTCCCAGTAACAACACTTACACCACAGTCAATTCACACCCACACCCAGGCAGAGATGTGTGGACACTTCAAGGTCTGGGTGTGTAAAGGTCCCTCTCCAAAATTCTCCCTGTTCTGAGAGAAACCCTCCCACACATCCCTTTGTGTTTCCCACCAGACAAGGGTCACAGCTGGAGGAGTGTTTGTTGAGGGGAATCAGAATTGTCCACAGCTTAAGCGATGCTCTTTGGAGTGTTGCGAACTGAAGGGTTCCGGTCATGGTTTTGCTGGTTCTTAGAAACTTGGCAGGAATTTTTTCCCTTTTCCCCTGCCCACTGCACGCAGAGCTGTTAAGTGGGCACTGAAAGAGCACAAAGAAAGCTGTTTTGTTTAATGGCTCAGAATTTCATCTTTGGGAAGAGGGGTGAGGAACTCTCTCTTTTTTTTTTTTTTTTCTTCTTCCCTGGGAAATGGGGGGAGGAGTTTGGGCTTTCTGCTGAGGCTGGAACAAGGTCAGAGGAGATCTCAGTGCTGTTTTTTTGTTCTCAGCCTGGTTGCCTGCTGTGGATCCTGCTTGGATTTTCATTGGAGAGGAACTATTTTGGGAAGTTTTTTTCCCCTTCCCCATTCCCGCTGATTTCTTTTCTTAGCAGTGGTCCTTGTGCACATCAAAGGGAGAAGGAAAACTAAACCGTGCAATTCAACCATCTGAACAGAGTGAGGTTTTTTTCCCATTTTGGAGGACTTTTCTTTTTTTGTTTTTTTCTCTCCCCCCTCTCTCTCTCCCCTTTTCCCAGTGTGGGTGGGGAAGGGGAGGAAAACCCATTTTCGGTTTCTCCAACACACCCCAGAGGGTGTTACCCCCACGTGGCAACGACCAGTGATTCCACAGCGCCCCCTGCTGGCCATCATAAAGAACTGCAGGCTCCGCATCTCCAGTGATCCAACTGGTGACTGGCACAGGACACTACAAGTTCTGCATCTTTAGTGACCCAACGGCACCCCCTGTTGCCTTGGTTAGAATTGCACCAAAAGGCACAAACTGCACTGTTTACTTTTTGTTCTTTGCTTGTTTGTTGGTTTGTTTTGAAGGGGATTTTTGGTGGGTATAGGAGTATTGTTTGGTTATTTTACTTGTTTTCTTTTGTTGTTCCTGCCAATACACACATACCTCTTAACAAAGGGTTGTTATTTTTCCGTTTCCATAATTTGTTTTCCTTCAACCAGAGCCTCCTAATTTTAGATTTTTAATTGTTTAGAGGGAGGAGTTTTGGTCTTTTCTCATAACTCATCCTCAGAAAAACACCTGTGTCTTTTTTAAACTGGGACAGGAGCCCTGCACTGAACTTGCTGGTGAGACTCCTAAAATTGAATATGGTCAAGCATTCTTCCCAGACAAAAGGTGGCAGGACAGAAAGCTCATGCTGCCAGTGGAGTGCCCAGGTGCCCCACCAACTGAACCTCAAAGCCAAAGGTTACAGGCTTTCTTTCCTGGGGGAAAGGCCATGACATCACAAAGGGGCCCATGGCAGATGGGTGGGGCTGCACTTTGACATTTTGTAACATTGGTTCTTTGATTTCCAGGGGCTATTCCAGAATGGAGAGGACAATCTCTGACATCACAAAGGGACCCAGGACACACAAGTAGGGCTACATTTTGGGATTTTACAGCGTTGGCTTTTTGGTTGCCAGGGGCTATTCCGGAATGGAGAGGATGGGCTGTGACATCACAAAGGGGTCTTTGGAACACGGATGGGGTTGAACTGTCACATAGTGAGGGCTTGTATTTTGGTATCCACAGGCTATTCCAGAATGGACAGCATAGGCCATGACATCACAAAAGGACTCAAAGTACATGGGTGGGTCTGACTGTGCTGGTGTGGGGTGTTGGTTCTTTGCGTGCCAGGACCTGTTTTGGAATGGAGAGGATAGGCCATGACAAGTAGTGCCTGTCAGAACTGCAAAGATGGACCCACAAGAATCTTACATGGGAGAGATTCTGTGCTCTGCCCTGCACACCCCAGTGCTGGGGTCAAAACT
>NW_020957134.1:21786-25958 GCF_003031625.1 Empidonax traillii | reverse complement strand
TGGTGAATAATGCGTTATGCCTGACTGCCAGATGTCAAGTGGGTTAATTCCATGAGGGTTTATCCCCTCAGATGGTAGAGGAGTGAGTTTCTGGCAGTCATGGCACACAGAAATAATTGCTCTGGTTTGAGACAGTGTAAGGTGGAATGTTTTTTGAGGGATTTTGCATTTTGGTGAAAAAATCTGTGGGGCAGCTTTGCTTTTTCGAAACTGTCAGGAATTTCTACAGTTTGGGCAAGGTGCCCTGTATCAGCTATTTGATCTGCCTCATGATTTCCTGCTGGGATGGGCCCTGGGAGAGAAGTGTGAGAATGAAGGTGGATTATGTGGAATTTCTGTTTATGATGACTAATTTCATACAGTAATGATTTGAACATATGAGCTAATTGTAATTGGAGATATCTTTTATGTATGAATTCTCAATTTGTCAGACTGCTCCAACAACAGAGGCTGAATGGGAAACAATGTTTAAAGGCTCTGGAAATAGTGTAAATGCAGGTATGACTGCAGAGAGCTCTGCTATCTGAGAGGAACCTCTTTTCTTGTGAGTGTCATATACCCATTTTCCTGCTCTGAGCCAGGTGACTGCTGCGTTAGACGTTCTGCCAGAACCATCTGTGAGCACAGTTCTAGCACTTGTTAGTGGAACAGGAGAATAGCTGTGTGTTAGCTCTGGCTGAGTAAGGGCCAGCAGCTGCAAAAAAGGAATACACAGAAGGTGAGTTGAAAATTGACTTCAATAGTCAGCAATGGCTAACTGAAAATCAGAGCTATGAATCTGCAATTAAGTTAGTTGAAAAGTAGACAGAGGAACATAGAGAACATCTGGATCTCTCCCCAGGGGTTCCCAAAGTTGTAATCTGCTTCTGTGGCAGACTTTAGAGAGCATCTCAGGATATGTAGTAATGGATTTGGAAAACTGGTAGCTTAAAAAAATCCCATTCCCATAACAGAAAATCTTTGCCTTTTACATTTATAATATATAATGGCCAGTCTTCGTGAACGAAGATATGGGGAAGGTCTTTACACCTTCCAGCCTGCGCATTGGATTTTTTTGGTGAGACACAGTGTGCGCGGAACTGAGCCCACCCTTTAATCCTAAGGTTCATCTGCCGGGGCCAAGCGAGCTTGGACAGTGGCAGTGATTTCCTCAGGATGTAGATGGATTGCCTTATGGGCTAACAAGCTCCATCTGCTCAGGGAGTGGCCCTGACCAGGAATCGAACCCGGGCCTCGGCGGTGACAGTGCCGAGTCCTTAACCACTAGACCACCAGGGACTCCCCTTTTACATTTAATTCTCTTTTTACAGCATAAAAACAGGTACCCCACACACTTTTATTTGACAGGAACTCAGTCTTTGATTTATTTCCTTTAATATTGTCAGGGCTGCTGGTGTTAAGCATCAAGGGCAGGTTTAGTCTGCCTCTCCTTTCAGGAGTTGAAAGAGCGGTTTCAGGGTGCCTGTTGTTCCACCTAACAGAGGCCTAACCCAACTGATTAAGCCCAGTAGCGACTGCAAATCATTTAAGGTGTGGATGTCAGTGGGTAAAGTAACAGTCTGGGACTGAATAGTGGTGTTCTTCATTTGAAATCCAAGGTGTTTCCATGGAACTGTCACTTGTTCTTTCCCCGGTGCAATTTCAGACCATGTGTCAACTGTGCAGTTTTCACAGACAAATGCACTTGCAGGAGTTGTCCCTCGGATTGCGCTGCCAGCAAGAGATCGTCCCCAGAGTGAGATACGATGGTATCGGGACACTGTCGATGGGTTGGGGATAACACGTCTGCAACGACTCTTTGGCAAATGGAGGGGCTGTTCCTCCTTCCTTGTGGGAGGACTGTCCAGTGATAGCACTGAGATGGTTCTGCTGCGTTGATGGAAGGCACTGTAAACACCAACCTACAAGAGTCTTTAGGGTTTAATGCAATGTTAAAGAAATGATCTTTTCTATCAATAGGCCACTTCGAAGGTATCATTGTTGGTAATGGAAGTCCTGGCTGGAGAGCCCCCATCAGCTCTATTATTTTGTTGAGTTCTCTTAAATCCTGTAGCAGTCTCCACTTTCCATTGGACTTCTGTATGGTAAAAATGGGGAAACTCCAGGGACTATCAGTTGGCACGACAGGTCCCTTTGCTCCTTTTTAATATACTAGTAGGTTGATTTAGTGCAATTTCTCTCCCTTTAGGGGCCACTGGGATACTCAGATTAGTTGGACAGAGAGCCATGTGAGGGCAGGAGATTGCAGCTCACCAGTGACCTTTAAACTAAATTTGAGGTAGTTAGTTGGACTCCCCCTTGTCTTATCATATCTCTGCCCCAGAGGGTCATTGGGATATTAAGAACAGAGGGTTTTGCTGAGGCAGTTTTACCTTCTAGTCCTTCAATCTGGAAAGTGGAGACACTTTGGAGCGGTGTCTGGGCTCCTCCTACCCCTTTGATGTCGATGCAGGGCTCCGTAGTGCTCCATTCCTTCGGCCAGTCGCTCTCTGCAAAGATTGTGACATCTGCTCCTGTGTCTGTAAGACCTGGAACTCAAACATATTGGTGAGTGTTGGGAAAAAATACCCTGCAGGTTAGCACTGGCTGATGGAGTAAAACAGACTGTGACCCCTGGACCATCAGCATAGAGTCCAAAGTGTCCCCCCCTACAGCAATTGGGGTTAAATTGGCCATGGGTGTTTCTGTGTCTTGCTCCATGGGTGGAAATAGAGCTTTTACAGTCACTTCCAATGCCTTAGGGTTGTCTACAGTCACTGATTGTGGGATAACTGTTAACCCTGTATTATTAGATGGAGCAGTCCCAGTTAAAATGTCTTTTCCAGCAGTGGTGACACGGAGCCTCCTTCTGTTGTTGTTGCACTGCCAGGATTTCATTTAGTAGGGATTTTTTGTACGTGTTGGATCCTACATTGGAAGACAACATGTCCATTGAAGTAGGATCTTTGAGTGACCTTAATATTTCTTTAAAATCTTTGATTGTTTTAGTGCCATTTTTAGAAACAGTGTATCTTAAGCCTCTAGATTAATTTTCACTAAATGTTTAGGTACTGGAAAAAGATTCCTAGAAAAGTCATTGAGTCTCTGGAAGCATTCAGATACCATCTGTATATGGTTTAAGAATGATTATGGTAGTTCTGGTTGACAGTTGAACCAAAAGATCTTGAAAGTCTCTTCCAACCTTGATGATTCTGTGATTCTCTCACCTCTCATCACAATTTCCAGGTTTTGCTCTAACAGGATCTTTTCTCAGTTGGATCCCTCAGTGGGACCCATTAACACTACAAGAAACTTTCCAGTTTGAATCTCACTTTGGCATCTCCAGAGGTTCCTGCAACTCTCCTCAGGGTCTGATGTTCAGGGACTCATCCCAAAAGCCCTCGAGGATGATGAAATGCCTGGGGCTGTTGCTGTGCTGCTGAGCTGGGCTGGGCTCCTGGCACACAGGGAGCTCCTGGCAACCAAGAACAGCTCCAAAGACACAGCTCTGCTGCTGAGCAGCTCCTCTGCACAGCCCAGCAGGGCTGAGGGCACTGCCTGCAGCACCCAGGGCACAGGAGAGAAGGCAGAGAGATGAGAGGCAGCCTGGGCTGGGAGGGGACTGAGCTCTCACTGCAGGAGAAACCTTCCCAGGATTTCAAGGAAGAATTCTCTGGCTAGAGGACACTGAAACTTCCCTTCCTGCAGGGATCTGCTAAAGCTGCCACAGCCCACAGCTTGTAGGATCTTTCAGAAGGCCTCTCCCAGTGCCTGCAGGGCAGAGGAAGTGGCCCTATGGCAGAGCAGGGCAGGAGCTGCAGGCAGCAAGGGCAGGCAGGAGAAGGGAGCAGGAGGTGAAAGGGATCCTGAGCTGGGAGGACAGGGCAGAGCTGCTCAGGGGAGGAACCTTGGCAGCCCTTTGGCACGGGAAGGCTGTGGCTGCAGAGCAGTGCAGGTGGGTTCTGAAAGTGGATCTTTCACTTGATAAACACAGGGCAGGTTTAGGAAGGTCCTTCAGCTGCAGGCTCAGGGCTCCTCCCAGCTTCAGCCCCACCTGCTGCCATTTGCAGGGGCCCTGCTCAGGAAGCACATCCACTGCCAACCCCTGCCCCTTGCCAGCCAGCGCAGGGGGTCTGGGATCTGCTCTGCAGCCCCTGCCCAGGCACAGCTGCCCCTGGGCCCTGGGCTGGCCA
>NW_020957134.1:12072-19951 GCF_003031625.1 Empidonax traillii | reverse complement strand
CCTCAGCGCCGTAGCCTGCGACCAGCACCTGCACACCCCCAGGGACTTCTTCCTGCTGCACCTCTCCCTCACAGACCTGGGCTGCATCTGCACCACTGTGCCCAAAGCCATGCACAACTCCCTCTGGGGCACCACAACCATCTCCTACACAGGATGTGCTGCACAGCTCTTTTTCTTTGCCTTTTTCATGTCAGCAGAGTATTTCCTCCTGACCATCATGTGCTACGACCGCTACGTTGCCATCTGCAAACCCCTGCACTACGGGACCCTCCTGGGCAGCAGAGCTTGTGCCCACATGGCAGCAGCTGCCTGGGCCTCTGGGTTTCTCAATGCTCTGCTGCACACAGCCAATATATTTTCCCTGCCCCTGTGCCAGGGCAATGCCCTGGGCCAGTTCTTCTGTGAAATCCCTCAGATCCTCAAGCTCTCCTGCTCACACTCAGGCTACCTCAGGGAAATTGGGCTTATTATGGTTAGTGGCTGTTTATGTTTTGGTTGTTTCATTTTCATAGTTTTCTCCTATGTGCAGATCTTCAGAGCTGTGCTCAGGATCCCTTCTCAGCAGGGACGGAACAAAGCCTTTTCCACCTGCCTCCCTCACCTGGCCATGGTCTCCCTCTTTGTCAGCACCATCATTCTTGCCCACCTGAAGCCCCCGTCCATCTCCTCCCCATCCCTGGATCTGGCCCTGTCAGTTCTGTACTCGGTGGTGCCTCCAACAATGAACCCCCTCATCTACAGCCTGAGGAACCAGCAGCTCAGGGATGCCATAAGGAAAATGATGACTGGATGCTTTTCAGGAACAATACCCTCCTTCTTTTCTTCTGCCAAAAACACACTGTGTATCCCTTCGTTGGCCCAACCTGCCTTCTAAAGCTTTTGAGAGTGGCACTGGTGGAGTTTTCATGTGTTTTTTCCTCTTTTACTGTTCTTAACACAGAAATTTATTCTTTATCTCATACCTAATTCACTCTTTCCCTCTTTGTTTTGACCCACAATTGTGTAAATAAAATAAAACTCCTGTAGCAACTGTTTTGTCAAATATCCTGCCTTTGTTATTCTGTACATGAGGAATCCCAATCTTGGAGTATAATAAAGGACTTGAATCCTTTTTCCAGATTCTTGCTCCAAGAACTTCCCTGCAGCTGGAGGGCAGTGCCTGTGTGCAGAGGAGAAGGGGTAAAGAGTCCTGGGACAGGAGCACTGCCAGGGAGCAGCAGCTCCTGGGCTTTTCAGAGCTGCTCTTTTTCCACTGCCTCCCTCTCCTTTCTGCTCCTTGCCCAAGGCCTGAGTGCTCTGGTAGCTCAGTCACTGCTGGGGGTCAGTGCTGGGACCATGGGCAGGGACAGGCCCTGGCACTGCTGGCACAGGGCTGGGCTCCTTAACATCATTTCCATCAGGAAAGAGGATCCCCCTGGGCAGTTCCTGAAGACTCTGTTCTTTTTAAAAGGCTGGTGTAAAGAACAAGGCCACTTGCAGTGAACTCCCCCTGTGCCTGCCCAGCTCAGGGAGGGCTGGACCAGAGCCAGGGCTGGGCTTTCCAGGAGGGTGTCCTGAAGAACTCTGCAGCCCACAGGCTGGATGGAGTGGAGCCCTGCCCTGCCTTCTGTGCCATTGCAAACAGCCCATGGTCCTGCCCAGCTTGTTCTTGGCTACTGAGCCTTCCAGGGAGATGGAAGAGGGTGGAGAGGAGGGATCCTCATCCTGCTGGCTCTGCTTGCCAGCCTGACCAGCATGGCCAGTGCAGGCTCAGCCCAGGGTGCCACAGCCCCTCCCTCTGCAGAGCAGCCCCTCCAGCTCAGGACCCTGCAGGGATCCCAGGCTGGGATCTGCAAGTGGCCAAGGCAGCCTGGACACACTGCCCTGGGCAAAGGGATGTGCCTGCAGAAGAGCAAGGCAGCATTTCTGTGCCTGCATAGAGGAATCCCTGGCACAGAGAAAGCTCTTTCTGCAGCCCCCCTGGGGACAGGCTGCTCTGTCCCTGGGCCAGGACTCTGTGCTGGGCTGGGCAGAGGGGCTGGCACTGAGGGCACAGTCAGGCTGTGCTGGGCATCTCCTGCAGGTGACACCAGGGCTCCTGCAGTTGCCCTGAGCTCCATTTGCTGCTGCCATGCTGAGTTTCCAGCCCCTGAGCTGATGAGGATGCTGAGACTCCTCTCTGTGCCCCAGGAGCTTCCATGCCCTTCAGAGGGGCTGGGGCTGTGAGGGGAGTGCCCAGAGCTCTGCAGCAGATTGGGCTGCTCCACCAGTGTCCCGGTTTAAATGAGACAAAGGTCTTTTGCTGAGGATGGATGAGGAGAAAAAAGACCCAAACTTCCTTTTCTGAGCAATATAAACCCAAAATTAAGAGGCTCCGATTGAAGGAAAACAAATTATGGAAAAGAGAAAAATAACAGCCGTTTATTAAAAGGTATGTGTGTATTAACAGGAACACAAAAAAGAAAAAAAAAACAAACAAGTAAAACAACCAAACAATACCCCTATACCCATCAATAATCCCCTTCAAGAACAAAACTGATAAACCGGCAAAAGGGAAAATTAAATAGTTCAATTTTTAGCACCCTTTGGTACAGTTCCAGCCACAGTCAGCAGGGGGCGCCGTCGGGTCATTGGAGATGCAAATGTCCTGTACCATTCACCAGGTGGCGCTGTTGAGTTATCAAAGGTGCAGAACTTGTAATGTTCTATAGTAGTCACCAGGTAGCGCTGTTGGATCACTGGAGGAGTAGAACTTGTAATGTCCAGTGCCCGTTACCAGGCGGCGCTGTGAGATCCTTGGTTGCCGCCTGGTGGTGGGAGAGGAGGGGGTAAGGGGGAGGGAAAGAAAAAAAAACAGCAATAAAACAGAAAGTTCTCCCAATGGAAGAAAACTCACGACCTTCAGCTGGTGAGGATTTTGCGGTTAGCCAGGCCTGCAGCCAGCAAGAGCTTCGCTGAGAACAGCAGTAAAGACTCTCCTCCGATAGGAAAAAAATACAAAGAAGAACCAGGCAGTCTCTCCAGCTTGCCACAGCCTCTCCTCCAGGTCCCAGAGCAGAGCTCCAACCCCCCCAAACCCCACCTCCTTCCACCCACACATCCTACCCTTCCTCAATTCCTCCCCCTTCGTTGCTAGGAGATTAATGTCTCGGCCATTTAGGGATCAGGCCAATTCCTTTGTTTTTACCTGATGGCCCATTAACAGAGCACACACGCGGGGGGGGGGGGGGGGGGGGGAGGGAAGGAAAGAAAAATTCCTAGCTAAAACCAGAACAAGTCTTAAAAGCTGTGAAGACAAATAATGTTCTAATTTGCTGTTTTTCAAAATGTAAAACAATTCTTGCAGGTTGAAATACATGTCATACTACAGATATCTGACATCAATCTCTACAGATGTTAATACCGTGGTTTTGCCTGAGGTGTTAAACATGGGAGCAGGTCTATCTTCACAATTCCCAAGAGAAGAGATGGCAGAAAGCTGCCCTGCAGGTTGTATTTGAAGGAACAGGAAAAGAGACCAAAGGGAAGGGGTTTCTTTCCTGGAGGGCAGGGCTGTCGTTCGCTTGCAGGAGCCCCGCACTGAAATTGCCAGTCCAACTGCCAAACTGGAATCTGGACAAAGATTCCTGCCAGACAAAAGGTGCCAGGACAGAAAGCTCTTGCAATCCATGCAGTGCCCATAGCAGTCCAAGAACTTCACATCAGAGACATAAGGGCCTTCTTTCCTAGGGGAAGGGCAGTCATTCGCTTGCAGGAGCCCTGCGCTGTAATTGCCAGTGCAACTCCCAACGTTGAATACAGACAAAGATTCCTTCTAGACAAAAGGTGCCAGAACAGAACACTCTTGCTGCCCATGCAGTGTCAAGAGTGGTCCCCCAACTGCACATGAGAGACCAGGGGAAGGGATTTCTTTCCTGGATGGAAGTGCTGTTGTTTGCTTTTCAGAGCCCTGCACTGAACTTGACAGTGAGACTCCCAAAAAGAAATATTGTGAAATGTTCCTCCCAGACAAAAGGTGCCAGGACAGAAAGGTCTTGCTGCTCATGGAGTGCCCAGGGTGGCCCACAAACTGCACCTGAAACCCAAAGGTTACAGGCTTTCTTTCCTGAGGGAAAGGCCATGACATCATGAAGAGTCCCATGGCAGATGGGGGGGCTGCACTGTGACATCCTGTGACGTTGGTTCTTTGGTTTCCAGGGGCTATTCTGGAATGGAGAAAATGGGCTGTGACATCACAAAGGGGCCCATGGCACATGGGTTGGGCTGCACTCTGGGGTGTAAGGCATTGGTTTTTTGGTTGCTAGGGGCCATTCTGGAATGGAGAGGGTAGGCTGTGACATCACAAAGGGGCCCATGGCACACGAGTGGGGCTTCACTTTGGGGTTGTCAGGTGTTGGTTCTTTGTTTGCCAAGGGCTATTCCGAAATGGAGAGGATAGGCTGGATTTAAAACATCCACTAAAAACCACTACCTCCCCCTCCCTCTGCAAATTCATAGAGGAGGAAAAAAAAACAGCTGAAGATTCCTGAGTAGAGATAAGCGTGGGTAGAAAGTCACTTACTAATGAGCAAAACAAACTCAAAGTAGGGATAGTACTTAAATTTATTACTCACAGGATAAAAGCCAAAGAGCGAGAAATAAAACAGGCTGAAAAACACCTTTCCCCCACCCCTCCTTCCTTCTCAGCTCTCCCTCCTCCCCCCAGCGGTGCAGGGGGCCAGGGAAGGGGGTTGCAGTCAGGTGTTGTTTGAGTCCATCCCTCGGGCAGCAGCTCTTCCCATTCTGCTGTCCTGTGGGTTACTCTTTCCTGGGGTGCAGGGGGGTCTCTGCACCCCGATGCTCCCCCAGGGGCTGCAGGGCCCCAGCTCTGAGTCCTTCCTCTGCTCCTGGTGGGTCCCTCCTGCCCCTCCTTCTGCACTGCCCTTGGTGTCTGTGTTGTTATCCCATGTTCTCACTCTGCTCTTCCCAGGCTGGAATTTTTTCTGTGCAACTCTCGTCTCTTCTGAAATATGTTACCCCAGAGGTGTTACTGTCTCTCCTAAGTGGCTCAGCCTTGGCCAGTGGCAGGAACTCCATCCTGGAGCAGCTGGCATTGGCTCCAGGGCAAGCTTTTGGCAGCTTCTAACATAAGCCACCCCTGGAGCCCCCCCCGCTACCAAAACCCAGCCACAGAAACCCACTGTCTTGTGCAGCTCTTTCTCCAAGCCAAGCAGGTGGCAGTTGGTGCCAAGGAGCTGAAACCTGCAGGCCCAGCCTTTAGTGGAGGAAGCTCAGATTTGCCCAAGGCTGCTTTGAGTCCCAGGGCTTGGATGAGGGAATGGTGGGGTGGGAATAGGGATAAAGTCTGATGGATTGTCAGACAAAAAGGGTCTTGATTTTCTTATTTATTCATACTGAATTAGGAGGTGCTTGGGATCAATATCAACTGGGGATTGCTGATATCAATGTAAAAACAGGTAAAAAGCAAGTAGGTCCAAAAAAGACATCTTTATTTGTGGTTTTATTAATACAATACAATGTTCACTGAATGCACTTCTGAGATCTGTCTAATTAACCACAGAAGAATTGAAGACTTACAAGGAAATTATTCCCAGGAGTTTGTCTGGTTAAGATACCATCACTGAGAAGAGAGTGTGGAGGAATGAGCAGACAAGGACACCATCCCTAGGGCTGGGGAAGCAGGAACTCAGAGTCACTGGTTCCAGGTGGCAAATGGACTGTGGGATGTTTCTGTGAGAGCCCATAATGGCTGTGCTGCTTTCAGGGGGAGTCCAGTTAAATTTCTTCCCTGTGGCCAGTGCAGGGCTGTGTTTTGGATTTGTGTTGAACACAGGGTTGATAATCACGGAGTCACAGAATATGGTGAGTTGGAAGGGACTCCCAAGGATCATCCAGTCCAACCCATAGCCCTTGTGATGGTTCAGACTTGGTTCTCTGCCAAATGCCTGAACTCACAGTAATAACCCCTTATCCTGCCATTCTTTTCTTAGGGCAAAGATAAAAAAAAAAACTATAAAAATTGAAGAACTCAAAATCAAGCTAGTATATTGTTACCTAAATGGCTGTGGGGAAAAAAAAGACTCCAAGCCGAATTAGGTAGGAGATAAGATAAGGATACAAAGGCTTTAATGAGCCCCCAGGCTTTCTGGAATACCCCCAATTCGTGCTCCTGAATACAGGTGTTCACAGTTTCTATAATGATTTTCACCCAATCCCCGTCGGGTCACCACCCAGCTTCTGCCCCCGCCACGCCTCTGGGGGCGTTTTGGGACCCCCTCTTCCTCATCTTCATCTTCCTCAGAGCACATAATGTTCTTGGAGGCCTTCCAGAATCCTAGGCCTGAAGGTTGTTGCATCTATGACTGTATCTTCTTCCGTAGGGTTAGGATGTTCTTCTACAATTCTATCTTGAAAAAGAGACTAAACAGGTCAGTAGAATTAAGGGGAATTGATATGGGAATGGCTAACAGAGTTTACTATGTGTAGTTGGTGTGTTAAAGGGTAAAGGGATAATATGCTGCTACCCTAAAATCTACATTTACTACATAACTACTTCTAAGATCTACAAAAGTTAGAAAATCAAAACTCCAAGGTATCAATAAAAAAATATATATTTTACCTGTATTACAGTTATATACAATTAAAATGCTATGTACACTGTGAAGGGAATCTAAACACTCCCCAAATGGAAATGGAAAGGGGAAAAAGGGGCAAAAAGGGACAAAAACAGCATATACAGATATACACAACCAAACCCAAGAACGAGCAAAATAATTATACAAACCAAATCTCATCCCGTCCCTCAGAAAAGCAAGACTGGCAGACAAGGCCAGCACTCTCCAATCTTCCACATGGCAGACCAGCAGTCACTGCAGGCTCAGCCTCCAGATAAGCGAGACAAACGCAGTGACCACTGCTCCTGAACCTCACGGGAAGAGAAGAGAGCGAAGGCCTCTCCTCTCTTCTTATTTATGCCCTGATTTATGTAAAAATTGTATGGAATACTGAGAACATGACCACTTCTTGATTACAAACTGGTCACCAAGGAAGGCCTAGATTAAAACTACCACAGGACCATCCCCAAGGCTCACACCATGAGCCTGAGAGGATCATCCAAAACACTCCTTGAGCTCTGTCAGCCTTGGTGCTGTGCCCACTGCCCTGGGGAGCCTGTTCAGTGCCAACCACCCTCTGGGGGAAGAACCTTTTCCCAAGATCCAGCCTCACCCCGCCCTGACACAACTCCAGCCATTCCCTCAGTCGTGTCCCTGGTTCCCACAGAACAGAGCTCAGGACCTGCCCCTCCTCTTCCCCTGCCCAGGAAGTTGTGACTGCAGTGAGGTCTCCCCTCAGTGTCCTCTTTTCCAGCTGAACACACCAAGTGTCCTCAGTGTCCTCACACGCCTTCCACTCCAGGCCCTTCTTCATTGCCCTCCTTTGGACACCCTCCAATGGCTCAATCTCTCCCTACCATTGTGTGCCCACAAATTGCCCCAATGTTGAGGTGAGGCCACCCCAGGGCAGAGCAGAGCGGTAACATGGAAAGCACAGAAACTCGTGGCATCAAAGGGTCACTGTGACACTGTGGGAACTCATGGAATCAAGGGGCCATTGGGACACTGCAGAGCCTGGTGGAACCTTGTCTGGTGGGAAACACAAAGGGATATGTGGGAGGGTTTCACTGACAACCAGGAGAATTTTGGAGAGGGACCTTTACACACCCAGATCTTGGTGTGTCCACACATCTCTGCCTGGGTGTGGGTGTTGTTGCCTTAAGAGACCATGGAGAAAAAGACTCCAGGCCAATTTAGGTAGGAGATAAGATAAAGAGACCTGGTCCTTTAATGAGTTGTTAGGCCTAGAGGAACACATACCATGTGTGCCCCCCCAGACAGGGGTT
>NW_020957134.1:9663-11778 GCF_003031625.1 Empidonax traillii | reverse complement strand
GTTGTTGCCTTAAGAGACCATGGAGAAAAAGACTCCAGGCCAATTTAGGTAGGAGATAAGATAAAGAGACCTGGTCCTTTAATGAGTTGTTAGGCCTAGAGGAACACATACCATGTGTGCCCCCCCAGACAGGGGTTCTATGATTTTATAATAAGGTCCATCCAATCCCAGGTTTATGCAGCCCTGGTTCTGCCCCATTCTGCCCCCTGACACACCCCTTCAGGAACTGGGTTTGGTGTCTTTGGGACCCTTTCTTCCTCATCTTCATCTTCTTCACAGCACACACAATCCTGGGAGTTCCTAAAGAGTTCTGCCTAGAATGTCACTGTGTCTGGGTGATGTCTTCTAGTCCAGGCCTTGGGATGTTTTTCTACAATTCTACCTTGAAAAGAATACTAAAAACAGAGTTTAGAGGGATTGATATGGAATAGGGTAGTAGGGTTGGGTATGTGTAACTACTCTGTTAAGGGTAAGGGATATAATACAGCTACATTAGAATATATTCACTACACAACTAGTTCTAAAATCTACAAAATGTAAAAAAACCCAAAAAGGCCTGAGATATCAGTGTGAATTGACTCTAGTGTTTTGGCGGGGAGGCACCTGAGACATACATTCACGACCTATGAGATCTCAAATATGTCCGCTTTATTAGGATAGCTCAGAGTTTTTATAACGTCTCTACACAGGGTCTCGTGACAAGAAGCATACAATTGGATACAGGCTACTGTCCAGCTGTAAACATCCATTACAAATACCTTTATAATTGGACATTAACAGATAACAAGGCAATAGTTTACTTTAACGAACTCCACCTTCTTCTTGACACTCATTTTTCTTTGTTCTCAAAAAGACACCCGTAGCCATCTTGGGACCTATAACTTATAGTACCTATAAAACTATGTAAAAGTTTATAAAAGTCTATAACAGTACCACACACAATATAAATTGCTCACACATTCATTATGTTCCTCCCACACTGGTGTGAGTGTTGTTATTGTGAATCTATAATTCAGTCTCTGTTCAATTGTAGTAAATGCTACTGAATTCCTTTATAACTGTTAAATTGGTCAATGATTAAATGCTACTAATGTCTTTTGCCCCCTTATCTTTGGATCCAAACCCTTTGCACCCTGACCCTCTTGCATCCAATGACTCTGTGGAAATCATTCCCTTTCATAGAAAAAAAAAAAAAATTGGGGGATCTGCTTTTGAAATTTTCCTCCTCAGCTAAACTACAAAAATACTCCACTTAGTTGTTGAAGACATTAAGACATGAAGACAATAAAGAAAAAGAAAAAAAATTTGTTTGTCTGTATTTTAATGAGCCCCACGGTATGTATAGAGACAAGTCCATCATCCTGAGGTACTGAGAGAAGATTGAAGAAGTTGCTCAAGCAGTCAGAAGCCAAACCCCAGATCCTGATGTGTCCACACATCTCTGCCTGGGTGTGGGTGTGAATTGACTGTGGTGTGAGTGTTGTTATTGGGAATCTATAATTCAGTCCCTGTTCAATTGTAGTAAATGCTACTGAATCCCTGTTAAAAGAGAATGTTGAAAATGTTGAAAGTTGGTCAATGATTAGGTGCTACTAATCTCTTTTGCCCCCTTTACTTTGTGTCCAAATCCTTTGCACTCTGACCCGTTTCCATCCCAAGGCTCTGTAGAAATCATCCCTTGTCATAGAAAATGAATATTTTTGTGACTTCCACTTTAAAACCTTCTTCCTAGGCTAAACTACAAAACAACTCCAATTAGCTGTAGGAATCTTGAAGACATAAAGACAATTAAAGGAAGGGAAATAATTTGTTTTTCTGTATTTTAATGAGCCCCACGGTGTGTTTAGAGACAAATCCATTGTCCTCAACTACTGAGAGAAGATTGAAGAAGCTTCTCAAGAAGTCAGAAGCCAAAGCCCCAGTCCCTTGAAGCATTGCTGGGCCCCACTGAGGGCAGGCACTGACAAAGCCTCCCCAGGGACTCCTGAGCGCAGATCCTTGCAGGCCAGGAGTGCAGGCAGACAAAGGAAAGTGTCTTGTGGTGGCCTGAGGGGCAGAGGCAGCTGCCAGAGCCAAGGGCACAAAGGCCTGGGTGCCTTTGGGCCTTGCAGCCCT
>NW_020957134.1:5612-8981 GCF_003031625.1 Empidonax traillii | reverse complement strand
TCTGTGCTGCAGGCTGTGCTCCCCTGGCCCTGCTGCTCCTCTGGCCTTGCAGGCTGCACACACCCCTCCTGCTTTGCCACCCCCCTGCCAGCAGCATTTCTGGGCCCTCCCTGATGGCTCTGCTGTCCCCCAGCTCTGGCTGCTGCCATGTGCACTTGGCCTTCTTGGCTTTGCAGCTGAGCCCCTGTGGCCCAGGACATCCCTGACAGAGCCCAGGCCCTTCTGCTGGGGGTCCCTGCAGAGCTGAGCAGATCCAGGTCACCTCCCATTGCTCTGCCAACCCCTTGGGCCTGCTCTGGGCCCTGCAGGTCCTTGCCCTGCTCCCAAAGGGCTCTGGGGGTGCTTCATGCTCGGGCCTTGGGCTTTAGAGCTCAGGGTGGGGATTGGGCAGAACTTTGGCAGGTTTGTTGTTCTGCTGGCAGGGTCAGGTTCACGGTTAGGGGAAGAGCTTTTTGGGCTGGATTAGGATTATACGCTTTTCATACTACCAATGCAGGTTTGGGATTGGGATGGGCACTGGATTAAAAAATAAGTGTCTAGAGTTCTGCATTTGGGCTTTGCCTTTGAGGTCAGGTTAAGGTCGGGATAAGAGCAGTGGATTCTTTCCAAAGTGAGGGGCAGCCCTTTTTCGGAGTGTTGGGACTTGAGTTTAGAAATAGTTTTAAGGTTACCAGTATTGTTTGCATAGGCCGTGTTCCAGCATCCTCAGAATTACCTGAACCTGCTTTTACCTCATCAAAATCTTTCCTCTCTGTTGGCCAAGCCCGTCTTTTCTTCCCCAAATATCCAATCCTTTTTGTCCCAGTTCCTCCTGATCTACCCCAAACTTCCATCTGGGTGGGCTCAGCTTTGGATGACCCTGTGCAGCCTCCTGGAATCAAGGGGTCACTTTGACACTGAAGGGCCTTATGAAAACCAAACCAAATACAGGCTTGTCCAGGTCCTGAGGGTGATTCAGAAGGAAAGCAGCAGTGATTGCTCCCTACAGACCCACCACTCCAATGGTCTCTCCCTGCCCTGAAGGTTTCTGGCCATCAGGCTGTAGCTGAGGGGCTTGGGCAGGGCCATGAGGAGGGGATAGAACAAGGGCTGTGTCCAACTCTGCCAGGAGGGCTGTGCTGGGCAAGGAGGAGGAGGCTGCAGCAAACAGTGGCACTGCTGAGCTGAGAGGAGCAGGGGGAGAGACCTTGTGCCTGCCCACGCTGGGCAGGAGCTGCCCCAGGATGGCAGCTCTGAAGCACTCCCAGCATGTCCCTGGCAACAGCAGGGCAAGGTTGGATCTAAAAATCAGGCTGGGAATGCAAAGAGCAGGAGTGTCCTGGTGTCACTGCAGGAGAGTTCCAGCCCTGCAGCAAGGGCACAGAAGAAGTGACCCAGTGCATGCAGTGGCCTCAGAAGATCCCACAGCATTCTGGAGATGCTGCCAGGGAGCCCAGCTCTGCTTCACAAGTTCCCAGTGCCTGTCCCTGCCTGTGCTCAAAGGGCTCCCACCCCCAGGACTGTGCTCAGAGAGCACTCAGGCCTTGCAGCCAGAAAGGGGCTCAGGAGGACAGTGTGGAAGTGGAAAGAGCAGCTCTGCAAAGCCCAATCTCTGCTGCTCCCTGGCAGTGCTGCTGTGCTGGGATCCTTGTCCCCTTCCCCTTGGCAAATCCTCCCTGCCCTCCAGTGTGCTGTCCTTTAGGAACAGATAAGAAGGGTCTTGGACAAAGAAGGCACTGCAGGGTCCTTTATTTTGTTTAAATACTCAGAGAGCACAATTCATCATTTATACATCTCTGGCAGAAATTCAATGGGTAGACACTAAATTTGAAGACAAATGCATAATATTATTTTAATGAACAGAAAATCATTGCAAGAAGAACCTGATGACCTCAACGAAAAAGTGAGCAGGAAGGCTGAGCCATTTAGGAGCCCACTTCTGAAAGTTCCACACCAGAACACAGGCACTTTATTGCTCCTGAAAAGTATCCAGTCATCATTTTCCTTATGGCATCCCAGAACTCCTGGTTCCTCAGGCTGTAGATGAGGGGGTTCAGGGCTGGAGGCACCACTGAGTACAGAACTGACAGGGTCAGATCCAGGGATGAGGAGGAGATGGAGGGGGGCTTGAGGTTTGAAAAGATGGCAGTGCTGAGGAACATGGAGACCACGGCCAGGTGAGGGAGGCACGTGGAAAAGGCTTTGTGCCGTCCCTGCTCAGAGGATATCCTCAGCACAGCCCTGAAGATCTGCACATAGGAGAAAAACTTGAAAATGAAACAACCAAACCCTAAACAGGCACCCACCACAATGAACCCAATTTCCCTGAGGTAGCCTGAGTGTGAGCAGGAGAGCCTGAGGATGTGTGGGATTTCACAGAAGAACTGGGCCAGGGCATTGCCCTGGCACAGGGGCAGGGAAAATGTATTGGCTGTGTGCAGCAGAGAATACAGAAACCCAGAGGCCCAGGCAGCTGCTGCCATGTGGGCACAAGCTCTGCTGCCCAGGAGGGTCCCATAGTGCAGGGGTTTGCAGATGGCAACGTAGCGGTCGTAGCACATGATGGTCAGGAGGGAAAACTCTGCTGACATAAAAAATAAAAGAAAAAGGCCTGTGCAGCACATCCTGTGCAGGAGATGGTTGTGGCGCCCCAGAGGGAGTTGTGCATGGCTTTGGGCACAGTGGTGCAGATGCAGCCCAGGTCTGTGAGAGAGAGGTGCAGCAGGAAGAAGTCCCTGGGGGTGTGCAGGTGCTGGTCGCAGGCTACGGCGCTGAGGATGAGGCCGTTGCCCAGGAGGGCAGCCAGGGAGATGCCCAGGAAGAGCCAGAAGTGCAGCAGCTGCAGCTCCCACCTGTCTTAGAATGCCAGGAGCAGGAACTGGGCCATGGAGCTGCTGTTGGCCATTTGCTGCATTTGGATGTGGGGACCTGTTCAAGGAGGAAAGGACAGTGACAAGTTAGGGCAGAACATCCTGAGAAAAATCAAAGCCTCTTTCCAACACCCTCTCACTGCTCCATTGGTTTTCCTTCTCTAGGAGTCTCTCCTTCAGCTCCGTGACTGGAGCCCTGGTTGGGGTTCACTACATTTTCCATGAGGAGCAGACCCTGTGCCCACTGGCTGTGAGGGCTCAGCCCTGCTCTGCACCCCTGGGCTCATGGGCATGGTGGGCATAGGGGCCTGTCCTGGTGTTCAGCTGTGACAGATGAACCTGGTCCCAGTGCAAAAGTGCTTGTCAGCATCTGCACTCACAAAAGAACAAAGAGTGCAGAAGGCAGTTCCAGAAATTTGGGTTTGTTTTTTTCAGACTCCCCTCGTCTCTCCTGAGGTGTGTTCCTGGATGTCAGAACCCCTCAGCACTTCTGATGTGCTCAGGGAGAACAGAGCAGGTC
>NW_020957134.1:0-3490 GCF_003031625.1 Empidonax traillii | reverse complement strand
CTCAGGGTTTATGAAAACTTTTTGACTCTGAGTCTCTGGGAGGTTCGTGCAGTCCTGGCCTGCAATTATCTGTTTTAATGAGTCCCCTGAGAGACCCTGTCAGTTGGGACACTCACTGTAGCTCATAAATGTTTCAAGGCACTCAAGGTAAATTTGTTATGACACTTCTTTTTGACACTGAGTCTTTGACAGGCTTGTTCAGTCCTGGCCTCCAATTATCTGCTCTAAGGAGTCCCTTGAGAGCCTTTGTCAGGAATGGCCCTCAGATGGGCTCATTAGAGCTTGAAGGTACCAGAGGTTTGTTAAGGTACTGTGCCTTTTCTTTTGATTCTGAGTTTTGAAGAGGTTTGTGCAATCATGGTCTCCAATTCTCTGCTTTAATTAATCCCTGGAGAGACTTTGCCTGTAGTGACACTCAGTGGGACCCATTAATGCTTCCAGATACTTTGGGTTTTCCTTCTGACTTTTATTTATGGACAGGTTTGTACAATCTCCCCTCAGTACCTGAGGTTCAAGGACTCAGCACCAAAAGCCCCCCAGGGCTCACTCAGATAAAGCAAGTCCTGACAAACCATGGCCCTTCCTGTGATTTCCCTCTAGTCTAGACAGTAAATTAGGAATGTTGTCTCATGGAATCAGGGGACCATTGTGACACTGCCCAGAGCCTTTGTCTGCCTGCACTCCTAGCCTGCACGGATCTGCTTGAAGGAGGCTTTGTCAGTGCCTGCCCTCAGTGGGGCCCAGCAATGCTTCAAGGGACTGGGAGTTTGGCTTCTGACTTCTTGAGCAGCTTCTTCAATCTTCTCTCAGTACCTCAGGATGATGGACTTGTCTCTAAACACACTGTGGGGCTCATTAAAATACAGAAAACCAAATTATTTTTTTTCCTTTAATTGTCTTTGTGTCTTCAAGTCTTCAACAACTAATTGGAGTTGTATTATAGTTTAGCTGAGGAGGAAGCTTTTAAAGTGGAAGTCACAAAAATATAATTTTCTATGAAAGGGAGTGATTTACACAGAGCCTTGGGATGCAAGAGGGTCAGGGTGCAAAGGATTTGAACAGAAAGATAAGGGGGCAAAAGAGATTAGTAGCATTTAATCATTGACCAACTTAACAGTTAGCAAGTGATTCAATATAATTTTTGCAATTGAACAGTGACTGAATTATAGATTCCCAATAACAACACTCACACCACAGTCAATTCACACCCACACCCTGCTGCAGGCATTTCATGCGAGCGGGAAAGAACGACACATCTATGAGATGCAGATTCAAATCCGTTTTATTATCAGAAGGCTACTCAATATATAATCTTTTGAGTCTTGGACATGCAACCACGAGCACAGCATGCTATTATGATTGGTCAGCACACACTGTTCACGCGCCTCAAACAGTCCATTGATTGGTGGTCCTAAAACACACATTCCTGGGAAAAGTTTCTGTTATCACCGTTTCTCTCACATTGCTTTTTGCTGACCTCTGCATTCCTGCAGCCGAAAACTTGTTCTTGTTTGTCTAACAGTCAACTCCTGGCCTCTTCAGAACTCAGTATACTCATCTAAAACTGCTAAGACCCCAGCATTTCCCCCCTTCTGTTTAAGCATAGAATCAAAGCTACGAATAATACAATCCTGAAGACACCTAAAAACACACAGAATAATAAGTAATAAAACCAGAATGAAAACGAGTATAGACAGCCCTTGTTTAAGTATATCTTTTAGCCAACCTCCTACTCCCCAAGACGCCAGCCAGGCGTCCAATCCCACAGATCCTTCTTTTACATGATGCATGCATTCCTTAAGCTCTTGTAACTGTTTGTATATGCTCTTGTGAATGATCAGATAGATTCATGCAACACATTCCCTCAAAATCCTTACACCCGTGCCCATGGGCTAAAAGCGAAAAATCAATTGCTGCTCTATTTTGCAAAACTGCATGTTTTAAGCTATTTAAAAACACACGCGTAACCCCTTTTTGTATTTGTGCCAGGAAAATCGCCTGGGTCGACCTTTGCAGGGCCCTTTGCAAACACAGCACCAAACATGGCAACATTAGTAGCACAACCACAAAAATAGATAACAGAAGCAAACCTGTCTTGACCATAGGTAAAAGCCATTCTGATAGTTCCCATGTACCAACAGACCATTTAGTCAATTTTGACCAGCATTAACCTGCACCTCTTTGATTCTTGCTTCCAATCATTGAAGGCTAGCATGCAGCAACTTACCATAATTAAATCTATATAATACATTCTTTTAAAATCTTAACACTTATAAAGTATCTAAGTTCACACACATAGACATCTACACAGCTTTTTTCACTCATACAGCTTTTTTCCAGTCATTCAGAAGGTGGCCACTTCAATCATTCCTCATTCACACATAGCTGGGATTTTTATTATAGTTTTGCATTTCAACCACACATCTCAGATCCCAAGCATCACTGGCCGTGTGCTTCTCAGTCTTCCATCTCTGATGGTCATGTTCAGTAACTTCACCTGTCCTGAAGAGGAATCAATACAAGGAACAAAAGGCTTAACGAACCTATATGAGATCCATTTTTGATCCAGCACCTGTTCATGAACATGCATATTCTCCTCCTCCTATTTTCTTGTATTTGAAAATATGTTTGGCATGTAAAAATGCTTTCTTGACAATAACTTGCTCCGTGCATGAGTTAGCCCTGCTATAGAATACCAAAAGTTATGCAGCATAACAGAAATAATGTTAGGTGAATTGAAAGAAGACAAGAAAATCATGTGTGTACATTTTAAATTCCCAACTGAAATTTACCTTAACCTGATGCTAGGAAGGGGAAAAGCAAAATCTGCAATTACAAAATCATAGTAACCAAGTAACCAGGACCAATCATAGATCTCTTAAACTTTTAACTATTCCTCAGTAAGTTCCACTTCTCTGTTAACTGTGACAAACTCAGCGAAAAGCACCATCAGCACTACCAGTCATGCACATGGAAGTTCTCTTCAAAGCTCCTTTTTACTTTTTATTTTTTATTTATTTATTTATTTATTTTTATCAGCTGTAGTTTTAGCAGTTTTGTCACACTGCAACACTACAAGTGCCGAGTCTTGGGTTCTTTGAGACACCTTCAACGCAGGCGGTGGCCCCTGATGGTGCCGGGGCGACTCGCCCCACTCTGGCTCAGAGCCAGCAGCTCCCCAGCTCCGCAGCTCCATCAACAGCGGCTCCGCCTTCGGTCTGCTCCCAGCATGGTGCTGCGTGGGCACCCCGGTCCACGTCGGCCCCCCCCGCCGGCGCTGTCTCCGTGCTCTGCCGCAGCCCGGGGGGAATAGGAAACGGACGCCACTGCTGTTAGGGTGCTCAGCTGGGATATTTATTAAGTGCTCAGCCGAAAACTTGGGGTAAAAAAGGGGCTGCGGCACAACGGGCTGTTGCCAGCTGCCGAGCCAAAATGGCATCGCCGGGTGAGGGACGAACGGGGGTTTATATAGGGTCGGTGGGAGAAGGGG
>NW_020957133.1:42684-47981 GCF_003031625.1 Empidonax traillii | reverse complement strand
AAAAAAAAAAAAAAAAAAAAAAAAAAAAAAAAAAAAAAAAAAAAAAAAAAAAAAAAAAAAGCACGAAGAGTTTCTGTATCTGATGATGGTTTAACCCCACCTGGGAACTCACACAGCTGCTTCCTCACACACCTCTCTGGGTGGTCTGGGGAAGAGAACTGGAAGGATAAAAATGAGAAAATTTGTGGATTGACACGAAGGCAGTTTATTAGGCAAAGAAAGAGTCATGCATGGAAGCAAAGCCAAGCAAGGAATTCATTCACCACTTCCCATAGGCAGGCAGGTGTTCAGCCATCTCCAGGAAAGCAAGACTCCATCATATCTCTGAATGTCCCCTCTTCCTTCTCTGCAAGCTCTACATGCTGAGCATGATGCCCAGACAAGGATATCCCTTGGGTCAAGCTGGGATCAGCTGTTCCAGCTGTGTCTTCCAACCTCTTCTGCAACCCGAGCCTCCTCACTGGTGTGTGAGAAGCAAAAAAAGGTCTTGACTTTATGTAAGCACCACTCAGCAATAATGAAAATATCTCTGTATTATTAACAATTTTTAATCACAAATCCAAACCACAGCCTAATGCTAGACACTATGATGAAAATTAACTCTACCCCATTCAAACTCAGCACAGATGGTAACAGTGTAAGCAGGACATCCTTCTATCCATTGGGTGCTGCATGGGCTGTGTCCCAGGGGTCTCTGCTGTGGCAGGAGATATGAGGTATCTTGACCTGCCTCAAACACCCTCCTGCCAGTCTGCCCTTGTGTTCTCATTTATTGTACATGCTGGTACTTCAGACAGAAAGCACGTAGGTCCTATCACGAGATGCTTTGAGGAAAACAGAGAAGTGTGCAAACAGAACAAGTGACATTTAGTCTCTACTTCTGCGCTTTTTAGCTGAGGAGCTTGACAATATACCCTGATTGGATAATGGTTCAGGGAGAACTATTGGAAGGAGAAAGTGCAAAGAAATATGCGAAAATCAAAAAAACAGCCAAAGAAACAACTGCAATCCACCCTAGATATCCATTAGGGCTAATTTTATGGTTAGCTGGGAAGGAAAATTTTACACTGTTTTGAGAGAGCCATAAAGAAACAATCGAGTTTCTGTATCATGAGAAAAACTGATAATGTTGAATTAAAATAAAAGTTGTGATGTGAAAATGTTATTTCTACATAGATATTGCAACATTTAAGAGGACAAAAATCATACAAAGCCCAGGACAAGGCTTGCATTTAGAAAGCATTTTAGATTTGCAGAGAATCATAGAAAATCCCAAGTTAAAATGGACCCACAAGGTTGATTGAGTCCAACTCTGGCCCTACACAGGACTACCCCAAATTGCACATGGTGTGCCTGAGAACATTTTTCAAACAATCCTTGAACTCTGACAGGCTTGGTGCTGTGACTGCTTCCCTGAGGAGCCCAGACAACCTCTGGTTAAAGAACCTTATCCTAATACCCAAAATAAACATCCCTGATGCAGCTTCATGCCATTCCCTTGGGTTCTGTCAGTGGGTACCTGAGAGAAGAGACCAGTATGTGTTATATGCATTTGTACCTCCTGTCAGAACCAGGAGCAGGCTGCACTAAAGCAGCTCCAGTGTACAGTGCACACTGCACAGTGCTTAGTGAATGCCAGACACTGCCTGAAATTCCATCCAACTCTTAACCACAGGGTGTGACTCAAAGCACTAACCATTGTGCTTGATTGTTTTAATTTGACTATATTAGATCCTTTCACATAAGTTCTAGTCTTGTCTTCCTATATCTGAATTTGCCATACATGTTATTGGCCTCTTATTTCTGCAGTTTGGTCTCTTTTAGCTAACCCTTATGCCTCCTTTTCTTCCCTCACTTGCATTCATCAGTGACTTTGGAACATGGATTTGAGATAAATGAGGACTGAACAGAGATCAGAATCTATTGTACTCATTAAAGAAACTTTCTGGCTGCTTTGCTCTTCAAATAAATAGTGAAAAACAAGTTGTCTGCTAAAAGATGAAAATCTGGGATAATAGAAGACCCTGTACTGTTGTGAGAACAGTCAGCAAGATGATGAGTCATTGTTTTAGCCTTATACCAAGAGACACATAGTTTAAT
The DNA here is from genome assembly GCF_003031625.1 of Empidonax traillii. NCBI lineage: Eukaryota > Metazoa > Chordata > Aves > Passeriformes > Tyrannidae > Empidonax > Empidonax traillii. The sequence continues at coordinate 45,881 of NW_020957133.1, read as the reverse complement.
CTTAATCCTTATGTCACAATTCACAAAGGCTCATGGCTCTCCCCAGGCTGATCCTTAGGACAGAGTAAGAGCCAAATTATATCCTTCTTAAGGAAAGGTGTGATAACCTGGCATAGTTACTAATTCCAAATTATTCTCCCTTGTGAATGTATCAGGATCCATTCTGATTGCATTTTGGTTTCCTGCTCCTAAATAACCCCAAAAGGAGATGACTGTAGAAGGAAATCTGGGTGTTTGGGGCTCAGACTCCCTCTCCTCTACACATATCCTAGATAATTTAGCTGGGAAGGTCTGGGATGACTGTAGGATTTCTAGGATTTCTCTTTCTCCTCTAGAGCTACCTGAGTGTTGCTGTTCCTTAAAAACAGCCCATTGGTGTGTCCCACTCAGGAAGACTGGGGCAAGAAGAGAGGGAAGTGTCAGGAAGAGAGGAAAATAGGTTAAATATTACCAGACAAATAATTGCTGTAGTATTTCTGACACTGCCTGGCTTGAGTCTGAAGGGAGAAGGAGAAAGAAAAATGTGGGGAACATCAGAGCATATCTGGAGAACTGTGCAGGATCTTTTTTTCAAACACCATCTGCTTTTTGTCATCCATTTAAGGCCAAAATGTACTGAGAACTGAGTCACCATCTCGATGAAAATGCTTTTTTCCCAATAATTTCACCATGGAATTGTTCATCCAGTTCAGAAGAAGAATTTGTCTCGAAGTCTGAGAAGTATTGTCTTTACAGAGGAAATCCCATGACAAAGTCATACCATGCCAAACTGCCTGAGAATGCTTTTTCTTCTATAGCATTTAACAGATATTCTAGTGCCTAAAAAATATTTCCACAAATTTTATTTAGACACATCTCAAATTTATAATGTAATGCTGATGGAAACATTCTCTTCTAGGCAGATATGTCCAAAGCTCAGCTTCAGCCCAGCTGGCACATTTAGTTTTTCCCCACTGAGTTATATGATCTTTTTAATGGAAATGTCATCTCCACCTTAATTATTGCAGTACAAGGAGAAGATGTTATAATATTCATGACAGCAAGTAAAAAAAATAACTAGATGGGAATATCTATTTTCTGAGATTATTGATCTCTGTGGTAGAGGCTCTTGGCAACATCCAGTTCTGGAATTTTTTAACAATGAGTTTCAAAGAAAAATAAATGGAGAGGAGAAGTCTTATTTATGCACCTGGTTTTGGAGAATTCAATAAAAGATGGCATTGTGTCTTAGTATTACTTAGGGTACCTAAACTCTACAGTCTTTTCCCTGTGGCTTGAACACGATTTTTATAAGTTCTTCCTTTTACTCCGCTGTATATCTATAGAGAATAAAGATCAACTTTTACTCATTTTAGAGCCTAAATTCTGTCTCTTTTTGTTTATTATGCCCTGCTTCCCTTAAAGACAATGGCAGAAAGTGTTACTTATAGTAATACTTATTTTCATAGTAATTTTGCATCCTTTGAACATTACTGATTTTTTCCCTAATGTCTGACATAATCTTTTTCCTTCCAACACTTCAATCCCTGTGTTTCTAAACCCATCCTTTCTCTTTCCAGATTCTAACACAATAATTATTTTTCCCTTCAGTCCTATATAGACATAACAGTACTGGTTCACTTAGTCTCTCCTCATGGACTATTCTTTCCAAACCTCATGAAAAATCAGCCCGAAGCAACTAACAAAATTTCCCCTTAATGAAACTGCCCTATGAAATTGCTCTAGAATAAGCTACACAGTCATAGGAGGATTCAAGCTTTATGAGTGTTTTGCGTTAAATTTATTTTTAATGTGAGCGTTTAAATAAATCATTAAAAAGAGGATAGTGTATGGAAAGGGAAGTGGAAGCTGCATAAAGGTTTTGCACTAATAGAGTTATCCTACCACGGTAAGAAAAAATTTGTTCCTACTTTTTTGTGCAGCCTTATTAATCAGTTATTTGAGTAAGCTATATCGGGAACAGCATATTGAATTTTTTAGGAAAAAGGTACCACAGAGAAGCACATTACATTAAATGACATAGAAGAAAAACAAATATTAAAATCCAATGGAGATAAAATACTACTTTTCACATACGTGTAGTCTATTCTTATTTATCTTCACTTCAGTATACAAGCTCTGCATTCAGGAGAGTAAGTTTTGACTGGACATGGTCTACATGGATAGTTTCCAGTTTATTCCTTCAGTTTTCCTAACTGGCAATTTTTCCAACTTTTCCCATGTCGGGAAAACAACCATGGTTCCCACTGGAGAAAACATAGATACTTAAGAGTGAGCTAAAACTTGTAAACTATGTGTTGACTTCTCTTTGTCATCTTTCATGACAGCTATTTAGGAGTACTTCATCAAACCATCAGGTTGCTCAGGTCATGTGTTTAAGTCTGCACGCAAACACAGTGTAATGAAAAAGCTCATCAAACATAGATAGTAGTTCATAGGCCCTTGAAAGTAAGACATTAAAAGTTATGAAAATGTTAGAAATAGTTTTGGTTTTGGTTTTTTGTTTTTTACACATATCACCTAAAATCTGACCTTACACAAGGCAAGAAAGTAAAATATCCTTCCTGTTATCCTGTTTACTTTGTGGTTTCAACAACACTTCACTGTGTGTTTGCACTGTGAGGGCATATCAGGTCACCAATCTATCACCTAGTGTGCTGAGCAAAACAGGAAAAAAGTTAAACTCTACCCCAGATTTAGCACAGGTACAACACAAAGTGCAACAGGTACAGAGTCTGGAAAGACAAATAAGACAACACAAGAGATGGTAGAACTGAATAATGGTGAGTAGTCTCTACCCTGCACTGTCTGCTGGCAATTTGATTTCCCCTCTTGTCTGTGCAGCTCTTCCAGCATTTCTAAAGAAAAAGAAAACAAGATCACAAAAACCTACAGAATTGACTAGAGATTTTATTGAAGATCAGTCAAAGCCTAAAATACACTTACAGAGCATAGGTCATGGACGTAAATATGGATATAAAAGATCATGTACACCTTTACACAGGATTCCCAGAGCATCCTACAGCCGTGTGCACAGCACTGCTATACCAGTGTGTGTATTTAGCAGAGGGAGTAACACAACAGATAAAAAAAGTTCCCATTTGTATTTCAGCAATCTCTGTCTGTGCAGCCCCAATTTCTCATGCAATGCAGTCCAAATTGTACAGCTAGCTCCGAGTTATCATGTGCTTTTTTGT
>NW_020957133.1:29079-42397 GCF_003031625.1 Empidonax traillii | reverse complement strand
GATTCCCAGAGCATCCTACAGCCGTGTGCACAGCACTGCTATACCAGTGTGTGTATTTAGCAGAGGGAGTAACACAACAGATAAAAAAAGTTCCCATTTGTATTTCAGCAATCTCTGTCTGTGCAGCCCCAATTTCTCATGCAATGCAGTCCAAATTGTACAGCTAGCTCCGAGTTATCATGTGCTTTTTTGTGTGTGTTTCACTGGTGGTGACACACAGACACACTCCTTTGGCTGTTCTGATACCCCTTGGACTGGAATATCAGGGCTGCATGTTGCTGCTTGAAATGCTGACAAATTGAATCATTATGAGCCACCCTCAGGAATTTCACTGCCTGAGTCCTGACAACTGCGGGTGACATTCCAGCATCAACTCTAGCAAGAGGTGCTTAAATGGCTTTAAATGCTCAGTTCTCCCTCCTTCTCACTTGAAATATAAATGGTCAGCTGAACTTCAGTGCAGACACAATCAATAGGAAGCAAGCAGAAGGAGAAGGGCATGGCAGAGTGGATGGATACTTCAGAAGAAGCCATGTCAATATGCCTATTTTTTCCTCACACGACTCAAAGACCCATCTCTCTCATGGATAAAAGTATTCTCCATCAAGAATTAGTGTCTCTTGCAGTGAGGCTCAGCAGCTTTTTGCTATTGCTGTGGTGGTGTTTGCAGTCATGCTTGTTTAGCCTTTGGAAGTAAAGAGCATGTACGTGCTTTGTAACACTCAATGTTTCCTGAAAATATTCAGTCGAAGCTTCAGGCACTCTCACTGCAAATAGAAATCTCTAAAACTGTGGACAGTTTTGAGGAGTGTGGACTGAATAAAAACTCCAGATGAGCTGGTCTTGCTTTAAGATGCCAAAGTGGCATATTTCTTAGTTGTACAATTACCCCTTTTAGGTCTTTGTATTTATTTCTACCCTTCCAAATCACTTTCCTACTGCCCAAAGAGATTAATCTGTGAGAACTATTAACATGAAGATTTTCTTCCATGTTCCACTATGATTTTCACTGAACATGAAGCATGTTTGCCATATGCATAGAGGCAAGAAAAGGTACCCCTCAGTAGTTTCTCCAGGGCAAAGGTATTTCTGCACTGAAGGCATTAGCCAAAGCAGCTCACCTGTACATCAGGATGAACAAAAATGATATAGACTAAAATCGAAAACTGTCAGCTTTGCCACAGATCCTCTTTTCTCATCTGCTAGCTGTCCAGGCAGAATATTTTTATTGAAAATTCAATAATGTTCCTGTAGGAGCAGACTACAGGTACTCTTAGCTTTCCAAATGCTGCTGAAATATGAGTTATCCTTACATTTCTCCCTTCCGTGGCCCACAGAACTTTAACATTTAACATTCTGCAAGACAAAGATAAAATACAGTTAAATAAGACCCACATCCAACCTGAATTTATCTACATATGAATTACAGATTTTCTTTCCTAGTACCACAGTTGTATGGAGAATAGAAGTGTTCCTTACCCTATTTTGTGTTCGGATGAGTTTGGACAAATTATGACTGACTCTACTCTTCTGCTTTTTCTTGGGAGTTCAGATATGCCCTATCAACCCGTTATATAGGGAATGGAAAATATAGGACAGAGGAAAATCAGAGGCATGACCTGCAAAAGAAAGAGTTGTATAGTCATCAAAACCACTTTCTTAGTGCTAGTTGGTAGAATACAAAGTGTTAGAGGGACAGGGGAAATAATGGCCTCCAGTTTTGTCACAGTATGATTACCTAGTGCTTTTTAGTCGTGCTGTAGATGTCCTGCCATAACTGGCTAGGCAAGTAGTGAAGTTCACAAAATTGCCAAGGTAAATGCAATTGGGTTTCCCTATCCTCTTAAGGACTTGCTGTTCTTCCTCTTCAATGAACTCCTGGTCTAGAAACCCATAATTCTGTTTTCCTTGATTTTCTCTTCTGTCTATTTCTTGTATCCCGTCAGCAAATTCTTCAAAGAATTCAAATTTCTTTTGCTTTTTTTTTAACATCTTTGTGTAGGGAGAAAGTTTATAATTTAATTATTTCTTTCTTAATCAAGGCATCTTAGGAAAACTATCCAACCCTTCCTGCTTAATCACGTTTGCACACATTTCCCCTGTGATATGTAGGTGACTGTATTAGGAAAAGAACAAAAAAGGTCTCCCTGAGGAGGGAGACCCCACAGGACACAGTTGGCCCTCCTGGCTGCCAGGGCACTGCTGACTCATATTCAGCTTGCCAGGTCCCTTTCCCAGCACTGCTTTCCAGCATCTCATTCCCCAGTCTGTACAAACATCTGGAGTTGCCCATCCCAGGAGCAAAATCTGGCACTTTCCCTTGTTGAAATTCGTATGGTTGGTGATTTCCCAGTACTCTGATTTGCTGACGTCTCTCTGCCAGGCCTCCCTCTCTTCGAGGAAGTCAGCAGCTCCCCTCAGTTTGTGTCATCTGCACATCAGTCCTGCATCCAAGTCATTTGTGAAGATGTTGAAGAGCACAGGGCCCAAGATGGAACCCTGTGGAACCCCACTAGTGACAGGTGGCCAGTCTGATGTCCCACCAGTCACTGTAAACATGGTAATACCTGCTCTCCAAGATGTTTGGATATGACCTGATCCATCCAAGTGCAGCCACACCATCTCCTGGCTGATCTGATCAGAGTTGTGCGGTTTACCACTACCTCATTGCTCAAGGCTATGCCTATCGAGCATCTCCATTCTCCAGAGCTGGCCAAATCCATTCAAAAAACCAAGCACGTTCCCTTAATCTTACCTTCTATATCAAAAGTGCAATAACATAGTTCTTCAAAATAAATAAAATAAACCAGTAGCAACAAAATCATCAAATATCAGAACCAAAAAAACCCCAAACCAAAACAACAACAACAACAACAAACAAACAAAAACAAGCAATCCCCCCTGAACAAAAATAAACACAAAAAAACACACCAAAACAAAACAGGAATATAGCACAACACAAAGCATTCCACCGAACACCACCCTGAGAGGGAGGATAAGCACATAAAGAACATATGAAAGGTATTACTTATGTTTCCTAGTGCACTTCTGGGAGACACTCATGCAACAGGGAGAATGGTCTGGGTGCTGTGGTTCACATGCCTGCTCTCAGCAGAGGAAAAGTGAGATGATAATAATCCCTGCTGATGTATAGGCCAGGGACATGAGCTGACAAACAGTGTGATTCATGATCCTTGTTTTTGAGGGGAATGACAAATGATTGATAATATATTTCCACATTGTTTCTGACAGGTGGCTTGTGGAAGGAAAGATCAATCCCAGCTTCTGAAATGTGAAAAGATCTCAGCACAAGGTAAGAAGGCAGCAGCTAACACATGAATTATACTCTACACAGTTTGAGATTGTCTAAGCAGCAGCTATGCTTCCCTTTGGGCATTTTATACAGTAAACGCTCTGTTTTTCAAGGCGTTCAGCAACCCCTGCTTTTCCCTGTTGCTCCTTTGTGTTCAGGGTATTGAATATCATACCAGAATGGACCTTCAGTAGACCATACATCTTTTAGTAGGGGTTTTCAATAATTGACAGCATCAGGCCCTAAATATGCATGGTATTAGACAAGAAATTTTCCAGTCTCTTTACCATGCAAAGAACCTCTGCTTCCCATGTAGTAGCAGTGTTTCAATCTCCCAACCGTATAAAATGCCCGGCTAATTGGACTGGTAGAGGAAAGGGGGATTTTCATGTTTGATAAATTAATCAGTGAGCACTGCTGTACATTTCCCACTAAAATCCTTAATTAGACATAAAATGCCAAAGAATGGGATCCTTTCTTTAGTTTTTAATTGAAGGGATGACTTTTGATCCTCCATTAGTGAGGCGAGAAGAAAGCGTTTCAAACGGAAGCAGCACCCCAGCTCTTGTTGAGTGTCTGAGAGGTTCAGCACTGCTCTTCCACGAGTCCCAGGAGCCTACTGATACTCAGCATAAACATGCTAAAAGGATCAAATTGACATTCACACAAACCAGAGCCCACGAAATCACAAAAGCTTTTAATCCAAGCCTCTGTGTAAAAGGATACCTTCTAATTACCAGTCTAGACTAATCATCAATGTTTACCTTATAAAAATGAAGCTATCAATAAAGAAAGCAAATTCGAAAATGTTGGTAGAGTCCAGGCATAAGCTTTATGACCATTTAGTCATTCGCTGCATCCTTCCTTTATTGCTCAGTTTTTCAGCATTTCCAGAGCCCTTGTAACCATTGAAGACAAAATCTCTGAGACTTCATTGGTTACAGATTTCACACACACACACAAAAAGGCAACCAGGGCAAGAACCAGGGCAATCAAGGATATCCTGTAAGAATTCTCTATTGGTCTTTACTCCTGCCTTGTACTGCTCAGATGGAGCTAACACTTGGCTGGACCCTTAGGCAATGTTATAGGGCAGCTGCAAGTCAAGGTGAAATGCCACTTCTATTCTTTCTTTCACTCACCCTCCTGGGCCTGTCATTAAATATGGCAGGCTTAGCATTTTTCACTTCAGATGGAAAAGTGCTGCCAGTCCCAGGAGGCAGAATTTTTTCGATGCCTAAATTGATGAATAAGACAAGGTCAGCAATTTTCAGTTTATTGACAGAACTCTATTTATCTTTAGAAGTATTGAAATGGTATTTCAGGTGCCCTGGAGCAGAACTGTGGCCAAACCAAAAAGGGAGAGTTTATGAGAGCCACTGCCACTATACTGCCTGAAGTACTGTGAGTACTTTTGTTTGAGTTGCTAAAGCAGGAGGAGATATTTTCTGATTAAATAACATTTTCATAAGAAAAGAACTTTAATAAATGTGACAGCACACAATAGACGGAGACAAACACAGAGAAGCAGAATAATAGAGAAAGAGCAGAAACTGCAGCCAACCACCCATTTAAAGATAAATATAGGTTTTGGTACAAATATGTGTGTGGACTTTGTTTGAGGTTTGTTTGTTTGCTTGCTTAGGGTGGTTATCACTAACAGGCTGACTAACTGATCTAGATTTCCCTGAGAGAAACAGAACTGACCATTTGAAATCTGTCCATCATTGTAGCAATTCATTCATGACAATTACTGAAAGCCACAGCTGAGCTCCACTTTTGTTTGTAAAGCTAAATAACCTCAATTTATTCACAATGAAAAATAATAATAACTAACCCTATATTACTGCAGGAGCAGTTCATAGGAACTGCATTTTCTCCTTTAACCATTGCTGGGTAGGGTTTGCATTGAAAAACCCTGCCTTCAGCCAGAAAAAGAGTGTCTTTTTTTAATTATAATTTTTTTCAAACAAATGCAGGTTGTCTAAAAGTATGACAAAAAGGAAATGAAGAGAAAGTAGTAGATGTCGCTAATAATAGACTAGCAAGTCTAATTAAAATCTGGAGTCTAGTGAATTTAGTTCAACTCACTAAATCAATGACAGACAGCTCTGACCTGAGCAGGGAACTTGCAGCAAAGATGTTGTGACTGCACCTCTCCCGCTAAGGCTGCTTGGTGAACGAACACTCCACCTTTGTTAAAACTGCTAATGAATCTGTTACCTGCTTCGGTTTTACTGCAAATGAACTAATTTCTGCTACTTAAAATGAGTGAAGAACACAGCTTTATCCCTGAAGAAGATGGATTTCAAAGGCTCAACACCTTTTTCTTTACACTAACTGTATATCCACATTGGGGTAAAACAATCTGGAAACCTGCAGTATCACTAAGCCAACTTCCTTGGCTGAGGTTTTATTTTTTGGAGAGGCTGTACTGCAGGCACCCTCCCTTTCCTAACAGAAATGGTCTGGCTTTTAAGTCCTTGAAGCAGGAAGCATCTCTGCATTCTTATTAAGTCCCTACATTAGGATGTCTGGAAAAGAAAACTCTCCTGGGTGCCAGCAAAGAGAGGAACACCAAAAGTGCGTTAAAAAGTGGTTGGGATTCAATCTGTCAAGGTTGAAACATTCTTCCAGGGCTGCTTCTCTGCTTCTCTCAGTGATCAGCTACCTTAACTGGGGCTTGAAATGAGTGTGGCAGCAGGTCTGCATCTTCAAAAAGTGTTCTTAAAGCCACTGAGGACATTTCGAAAGAAGGATATCTACCTTGAAGGGTCCAATGAACTTCTGTAGAATCCAAGCTGCTAAGAGCCAGCAATTTAGACTTGAATAGAAGAAGGGATTTCTTTTTAAAAATGTAGGCACTAACAGGCATTAAGCACCCAGGGAGCCAGAGAACCTGGCGGGCTTGCACTTTTCCCCAGTTTGCCCTTCAAAGACCCCAGATGGTGCTGAGTAGATGTGTATGCATGGAAAATGCCAGTTGGCAATTAATCTCAGAGACACTTCTGAGTAGGAAAACATTAGTTTCATCCTAGAAGACCGAGGATATTAATGATGCAAACTTAATTTCTGGGTAATCTTTCCAAGTAAAATTCTTGTTGTTCATCAAGACTAGATTTGTGATTTTTAGAAAGTGGTCAAGGAATCAGTACTTGATTTGTGTGTTTTGAGCAGGGAGAAAGCAGGATTTTGTTAGGGTTTCCTAATGAGAGTTTTCTTTATGTCCATGATTCATGTCAGTCTTAACTAAATTCTCATTCCATTTAGCCTAAAGTACATCTGTGGGCTTAGCAAGCCCATGTTTTTTTCATTATATCTTTCACACATGTATTTACCATCCTGCTCTCATCTGGCTGCAAATTTAACTTGGCACTGCAACTGTTAGCCACCAAGTGATGTTCTCATAGACACCAAAAAATATGACCAGCCTCCCTCTTACTCCCTTGGTCCTCTCTTCCTGATGTGTCAGCCTTCAACCCCCATTCCCACTAGCTGTGCCCTTGGCAGGGAATGCAGGATGTTGCTACAGCGGCACCTTTAAGCACAACTTCTGTGCAAATGGATAGCAGATGAAAGACACAGTATCTCTCAGTTTTATTGACGTAGTCAAATCATCGGCCCCCAAATCAGCCACAGACCCTCATCTTCCACCTCTACACGGTCACTAACACCTTCACCCCAGCTTCCAGATGTCTCACCCACCTCACCTCTTCAGGCATGTTGGAGCGGCTCCATGCTGTTCTATGCAAATTGCTTATGGTATGCAAATCAATGCATTAAATAACTAACATGAAACGACACATACGGAGATGTGCATAACTTGGCAGCTATAAATCTGGAACTGCTCCACTGACGTCACTTCAGACAGGCTCCAGCACGGAAGGTGTTGAAATCTGGCCCTGTGATATTTTCAGTGAGCTTCTAAACACAAACTCGGGGATTAACGATTCCAAAGGTGTAATCATTATTAATGCCTCGTGGTTGTTGTTATTCTTCAGGTTTGTGCAACTAGACATACACCCAAAACGGTGTATAGGCTGACATTGATGTGAACACCTGTGGTTTATCACATCTTCAGGCAGTTGAAACCTGATCCGCTTTGGTCCTAATGGCATAATAGTTTCTCTTTTAAAACAGCCAGGGCAGATAATGCAGGATTTATGCCAAAAAAAGTCTTCAGAGGCAGATGTACGCCCTAAAGTGTTTCAAATAAATACAGAATGGGGAATGAGTATAGATCAGTTCAGTGTTACATGCCATGTATTTTTGATCTGGGATTGGGTGCCTGGGAGCATATGTACCGTCTTGTGTAACCACCCCCTGACAAGGATCTGCTGTTGTTGTGCGCAGGGAAAGCAGAACATGGTAAAGGTTAATGCTGCACATGGCAGAACCACAGAACTGAGCAGGGAGGGCCCTGGGTGCCGACTGCTCCAGGAGCTGGGTAGTCATTTACACATTTGCAAATGTCGTTTTCACATGGCAGAACTTCCACCCACTTTTGCCTGAATGTAAATGGCTTCAGGAGACGCCAGGCATTAAGTGTTCTCACAACTGCCCCCAGCGTCCCACTGCTCAAAAGTGACGCTTCAAGACACTCCTAGAAAATCCTGTAAGGCTTTCAAAATAAATCTGTTTGTGTTTCTGAGCCTTCTTGGTCACTAGCGGGGTTAGGCACAGATTTACCAGGATACTCAAGTACAAGACATGTGAAACAATGACAAGGAGATATAGCAAAGCCTGATAATGAGAGACTTTGGAAGAGTCAAGCTCTACTCCTGCTGTCTATTTGATCTGTGCAACTTACCTTAAATTCTGTTCCACACTGCATGTGTAAAAAGATACAGGAGTTTTTTATCATGTGGAGAAGGTTCCATATTCCTTATTAGTTAACTGAATTAGCATCAGAGTTTATGTATATAAATGTAGAAGCAATCTAAACTGTGGAAATGTCAGTGTCTATCTGTACATACAATTTGACATTTGTCAAATGTGTATAACATTTCTATCAGTATTTCCTTTCTTTTGGTTGTTTGGGTTTTTTATTTGTTTGGTTGTTTGGTTGTTTTTATTGGGTTTTCCTTGGTTTTTGTTGACATTATAATCATGATATCTGTGTGTTTCTGTTGCTACAACTAACTTCTACTTCAACTGACAAAATTAGAAACTCTTATTATAGCCATTAATTTGGGAATGTTTTTTAGTTTGTTTAGGTTTTTCTTTTCTAATCTTAACAGTCTCCCTGCAGACCTGAACTGACATCAATTTACCAGTGTCTTGACATCTTAAAGTTGTTTCTTATAAAATTTGCATTGGTGTCATTTTGTTTCAAGCTGATACTGTGACAATGTCTCCCTGGGTTTATGCTGACAATTTATTTTTATTTTGACATAATGTCATCCCTATAGCCCTTCACTAACTTCTATAGTAAGTCTGTGGGTTTAAATGAAAAGTGGTTTCTTTCTGTGAACTACAGTAACTAACGGAACTTTCTCAGCAGCTACTTTTCTGACCTCAATATCTAGCTATTGATTGCACTTAGTTTTTTATAGAAATGTCAAAAGTTCCTGCCTAGTGCTTTAGGCAGCTCTTCCATATGTACCAAATAAGGAAATTAAACCAAAGCTCCCCCTGAAACTTAAAAACAATTGCCTGTAAAAAGGGGTGAATGCCTGTTTATAACAGAAGCATCAAACAAACAAACAACTGAATGTGACAAGGCCCGGAGAGCCTCTGATCCCCTTTCTCTGAGGTGGCAGGGACATCTTTTTGGGACTGAACACTCAGGCTGTTTTCAGGCATTTCCTCAGAAAACACAAAATCCTCAATATCTATATATTTAATATGCTGTTACTTCTTCATTTTAATAGCAAAAATGACATTAGGCAACCTCTGGTAGGGGCCAGGGTGAGGGGATATTTCAGGAAAGTTCCTGTGTGACAGGTGTAGGTTTGAACCTGCTTTATTTTTTCAAGTCTTTCATTTTTAAAGTCAAAGTGGCAAGCAGGATAGTGAGCAATGTCACAAATGTCTTTTGACCCTTCTGGAAGTAGAGTTATTGTTTAGCATAGTTATAATTCCCAAGGGTATATTTGTAAATTATAAAGCAAATTCCTGCCAATGATTTTTGAGTATTCCTAGGGTTATCCAGGATCCTGACAGAGTGACTTGTGTATGTAATTTTGCAAAAGCTATTATACATGCATGGCTTAATGAGATCTTTCAGTAACATAATTTCTATGTTCTGGTATAAGTGGTTCAGCTCCTATACAATGTCATACCTGGTAAATCACAGTATGGGTGCAGAGAAAAGGAGTCTTCAATAGCAAAATTTGCTCATTTTTATTGAATCAGACCATCAATACTTAGTGATTGTTATGATGACTTGCCTTCACTGAAGTCTCACCAGTAGTGTCAAGGCAGAAGAAATACTACTCATGGTTTAACCAAAATAAAGAACTCGGAATTGAAATTTCTGTATATGTGGGATGTTATTTTTTCTACCCTGCTTCACAGAGAATCTTGAAATTTGATTCTTTAAATGGCGTAGTCATGCATCACTTGAAAAGACTTCCAGCTCGTGTTCCAAAAGCACCCAGGTCTCCCAGAGGTCCTGTATGATACCTGTCATCCTCATGTAGATGTTTAGACATATCGCAGCAGATCTCTTACCTCCAGGCAATGAGATCATGACCTACGTATAAGATCAAGACAAAATACATTTTAACACAGTGGAAATAAAGAGAGATCTGAGAAGTGGGTGTGTGAAGCTGGTTGGAAAAGTTTATTCAGAAACTCATCAAACCAAAAAATTATGACTTCAAATAAGTTCAACTGACACTTTGAAATTTAGACAGGAATTACTTTGAACTTTATCTCCAAAATTCAAAGGGGAACACAGGGCTTGAAACTACACAGACAGAAACTGAATACAAGACTTGCACTAGATGTGGATAAAATATTAGATACCTCTATGAGCAATGTCAATTCTCATAGAGGAATCAGATAAGGAAAAAGCATACGGTATAAACCTACCAGTGAAGTTTCATCTAAATCCTTAACTGTTTATTAGGTATTTTCTTTGCACCCTTTCAATATTGATATATGCTGCTGCTGTTCTTAGAATTAGCCCAGTATATTTCTGTTACCTGTATAAACACTCAGTCTGCCTTTGACTTCAGCAGAGTTTCATATCTAATTAAATGTTGTCTGTCAGATTGGAATGTCTCTGTCAGTAATTCTTGCCGGAAAGGGAAAGACCACCACTGGAAATAGAACTCTGTGCATTAAGCACTTGTTTTTTCACAGCACTGCATAATTTTCATAGCCAGCCTCACCCTACCAGTGCTGGGGCAGTTCTGTGGGTTCAGAATGGTTAACATGGATGTTAATAACCCCAGTTCTGGGGTTCATATCTGCTTGGACAGATACAAGTGAGGGCTGGCCTTGTTCTGCTTCCCACAGAGTTTTATCCAGGACTAGGGTTTATTATCCCGAAAATATACAACTGCAGACATTACACTTAACTATTAAACAGCTACTCTAAACTGAGAATCTCTCTTGCTGGGAGAAAAGAGCTGACACGGGGTTTGCATATCCTCTCGGTAGAGGGTAAAGTCTCTTTATAGAAATTCCATGGTGTCCTGTGAAGTGAGACACTTAGAGTTTGTGCTGATCCCCACGTTTGGACAAGTTTGAATACAGATTTCTGCTTCACTAGGCATGAAGGATCAGTCAGCTATTAAACCAAGGGCTGCAATACCACTGGCTGTGGAGAGCTGCTTGATGACTGTGGTTTATAATGCCTGGATAAGAACTGAGGTGTTACTGTTCTTCCCAAGATGAAGAATCCAAAACATGTACAAATACAATGTATGTGTATACACACTGTGCTTCTTATGGTCATGTGATAGGAAAAAATCAGCTGTGAGAGAAAATGAGATAAGGTGAGTTTATTTGGATGTGCTGGCAGCACTGTGAATGATAGGTTGAAATCTTTCATTTTAATTTCAATATGCCACAGTAACAAAGTGAATTTCATGAGACCTTCATGAGACCCTTTGAAGACCCAATATTGTTTAAAAGTCAATCATATATTTCAACAATTATTTATTACATTTTTAATGTGCATTTGGTGGTTTCAGCATGCTTTTCTTTCATTGATGTCTGAGTACAATCAGCATCTAATTCTGAAGGATCTGCATATTATAACCCATAAGTTTTAACTCTGTGAAATTCCTTTTTAAAATGTGAGCAAACATTCCAGATGAAGTGGAGGAAGAAGGGGAGTGTAATCCAATTCCACACAAAATACCACTTCAGCTTCTCCTTATCCCATTACTTAAAACACTGCATCAATTAAGTGTTAAGAAAATATAAATGTCTTGGTCAAGAAGAGCAAAGTCAACAATAATTAATTGCTTCAACATTTCTCACAGCCATTCCCCCTCCATAGGAAATTAATTTTCATTCATGCTACAGAAAAGATACAGAAGATGGAAGGGGAGAAAATTAATTTGATTGATGATATTCTGTAGTTTAATCCCAACATTAATATCCTTTGTACAGTGACTGGGAATGATATCTGGATTCAAAAGTAATTCTGTGAAATTTGAGGCTTTGCAGAATTGATATTGTTCTGGGAATGAAGATATTGCAGTCTTCCTACCATTTGCAAAAGCCAGTAAAAGCAAAGAATCAAATAAGACCTAAAATTCCTGTTCCTCTCTCTGAAACACACAGCTGTCATCATCTCCCACTCCCCTTTTGTAATGATCAGACAGACTTGTCAAGGTAATCACACCTACAATTGTCTGTGTTTTGATGGATGAGCCCTTAGAAAAAAAAGGAAAAAAAAAAAAAGTTGAAATATGCCTGAAGACAAAGAAGTGAATGGCTGTGTCTTTGTGCAGAACTTGCACTGGGCCCTAATCTGGGGAAAATTCTGACCAGAAGAGAACTTCAGAGCTATCTGAAGCATTTTTCTACCCATAGAGGGAATCAGGAAAGAGATGGGTTTGGGTTCCTAACTTAATCCTAGTCCAACGGAGTTTCCTTAGGAAGTGCATTCTTCTACAGCTGAGTAGGACCTGGAGGCAGCCCAGTGATGGCCTGACTGACTGGGGTTTGCACCCTGAGAGGGACAGAATTCATCTACAGCAACACCATGCTGGCACACTGCTGTCTGCTCATGTGAGGCTGGGGCAGCCCAAATCCCAGAGGACAAATGTGCCTTCCGTTTTAGCATCTAAGAATTTTAAATTTCCCACCACTAAGATCACCAGAAGTTTCATTCTGTGGATTTGATGCAAACCGATGCGGCTTTCTTTTCCTGACTTTAAGAGAGCCCAAACTCCAAATGGAGTCTGATTTCAATTCCATTTATTATAAAGGCTACTGTTTGAAGGGTAACTCTAAAGGGACTTCTCTTGTATTTGCTGGAGAGATTGGTATGTCTGCTTCTGACATCCTGATTTAAAAAAATCATCTTTGGACCCAGGGTATCTATTTCTGTGTTCCTTTTATGGAACATTATGGAGAATAATTGTTTAGTGAAAAGCATTCTCATTTACATTATTGTATGTTATTTGACCTTCCTCAAGAGCACTGGGACACCTCCAAGCACACCACTCAGCTTTGAATATTGGCACTTGTGAGCCTGTTCTTACACCCTGGTAAGATGATTAATGTACCTTGGAAATTACCTAATGGCTTGATACACTTTCTATGCAGCCTCTTGTAGGAGAAAAACAGGATAATGTGAGATGCAATTTATGGGTATGAAATGGAGGAGTTGAAATAGAGAAACCCATTCAGAAGTATTGACAGGATATCTGTAGTGCTGGAGATCTACAAAGCAAAATTTAAAAGCATGTGTGAAATAGAGTGCTATTGGAAGACATCCCAAATAGATGGAGACACCTGGCTGACAAGGACATTCCCTCTTTAGAGGCTGGTTGAAGGAATGTGGAGAGATTTATCCAGTCAAAATAATGATGTGGA